>NW_025783439.1:0-48268 GCF_021130785.1 Homalodisca vitripennis
CGCCGCGAGGCCGCAGGAAATGCCGACATACATTTGTAAGTGTTAGAGAGAGCTTCTTAGCCCTAACTTCGCCAGGTACTTACTTACTTACTTACTTACTTACTTGTACTTGATGTCATGTCCAGTTGGCCTGGTAACGGCGTTGGACGAGTCATTAGTGCCCTAGGAATGGGTCACGGGGGGGGGGGGGTGTTAACTTTCTGTTAAAAACTCTGACAATGAGTAATAACTTTTTTTTATTAAAAAATCTTTGAGTTCACTCTTGAATTTGTTTACAGGAATTATGTTTCTAATGGAAAGTGGTAGTTTTTGATAAATTTTAAGACCTGAGTAGAGTGGTTTTGTTTCAAACATTTTTAGGTTATGCTGCTCAGAATACAAATGTTTGTTTCTAGTATTGTACGCTATGGGTGTTATTAACAAATTCAAGATGGTTGAACTTAATGTAGTTTGCCATTTCATAAATGTAAAGACTGGGTATTAGTACAGATTTCCAGCCTTTGAAAGTGTTGCTTGCAATGGGCTTGAGGGGGCAGTCTCAGCATTGCTCTGATTGCCTTTTTTTGAACAATGAAAATTTTTGCTCAAGGCTGACTCCTTTGCTCCCCACAGGGCGATTGAGTAGGAGACGTGCGATTCGACCAAGCAGTGGTAGACATTTTTCATGAGTTTCAGATTTTTGAAAGCACTGAGGCTTCGAATGACAAAGATTCCTTTTGAGAGCTTGCTTTCTAATGCCACCAACTGCTCAGTCCAACACAAACCCTCGTCCAACATTCACTCCCAACAGTTTTGCTGTTGAGGTCGTTTCCAACTCAACATCACCAATGCAAATGACAGGGGCTCCTGAAAGCTCAGTTTTGGATTTTCTTTGCTGGGTCTGAATGACCATGCATTTTGTTTTTTCTGGGTTGAGTTTGAGAAAAATTTTGGGAAAATAATTGTGCAAGATTGTTGATTTTGGTGAAAGAGTCAATTTCGAGAGCCTCCCTACTTCTTTGTTTGGTGATAAGAGTGGTATCGTCTGCAAAAATGAAAAGATTTTTTTCGGGAACGACATCTGCGATGTCGTTTATATAAATCAAAAAAAGCAATGGTCCTAGAATTGATCCCTGAGGTACCCCACACTGGATCAGTTCAGGGTTTGAGCGATAATTTTGAATTTTGTTGAATTTTGACTCGTGTTGGATCTCTACCACCTGGAATCGGTTTCTCAGGTATGAGGAGAACCAACCCAACTCTGGATTTTGGATGCCCAAGGAATTCAATTTTTGGATGAGTGTGTCTGCATCAACACAGTCGAAAGCCTTCGAGAGATCGGCATAGCAACCATGAACGATCTCCCCGCATCAACTGCATCGATACATTCGTTTATGAAATCAATGAGTGCCAATTTTGTCGATTTGTTTTTTTCTAAAACCATACTGCCTGCCAACCAAGAGATTATTATCTTCTAAGTAGGCAGTCAGTTCGTCACAAACTGCTCTTTCGATAAATTTGGAAAAAAATGGTAGGAGGGATATCGGGACGATAGTTGCACACCTCCAACCCATCCCCACCATTAAAAAGTGGTCTGACCTTGGCCACCTTGCAAACCGTCCGGAAAAAAACGCCCCCCGAGAGTGAGGCATTTATCAGGCTGACGAGAGGTACCTTTAACTCGTCTTTGCAGAATTTTACTGCTTTCATACACACACCATCAAGTCCTGTTGATGTTTTAAGAGAAAAAGATTTAAAAATTTTTTCAATTTTTTCTTCATTTACCAATTCAAATCTATTAAAAATCTTGTCGGTTTTTATGTTTGGATTTTTATGTTGTTTGTTGCAGTCAAGTTCCTGCCTGATGGTACTGGCAACATTTACAAAATAACTGCTTATTAATATCACAGTTGTCTTTAGGATTTTTTAATACATTATTCCCTTGACGTAAAATTAAATTTTTAGCATTAGTGGATGTAGAGGCTCTGTGCTGGTTTACAATTTTCCAAGATTCTTTTGGTTTGTTTGAGGCATTTTCAATTCTCTGGTTAAACCAGGCTGCTTTGGTATCAAGTATACATTGTCTATATTTATTCAGTGAGCCTTTGTATTATTTCTTTATTTTCAGTAATTTCTAAATTGTAACCAGTGATTATAATGTTCAACCATTTCAGCTTTAAGTGTAATCACATCATCGTTTTTCCGCTTAATTTTAATATTTTCTTTTAAAATAGTTTCTTTTTCCGGACATGAGATGTTTAAAGTAATATAAAAAAGTGTCAACAAATTTTTGATATTTTTTGTGTGGGTCTTTTTCATTTAATACATCCATCCAGTTTTCAGTTTTTAGTCTAAGTTTCAGTTCCTGCAAATTTTCATGTTTGAGGGTTCTAATCTTTGATTTTTTATTTTTCAGTTTGTCTTTATGGTTTATGTTTACCGTAATTTTACTATTGCTTGGTGGTCAGATATTATTGGTTCAATAATATTGCTGGTAGTGGTGAACTAAATTAGTGAAAAAGTTATCTATACAAGTCGCAGTATTTTCAGTGATCCTTGTAGCTGATTTTATTTTTGGTTTTAATCCATAACTTTTAAAAGCATTTTTTAAAAGTACGGCATTGTTGTCATTTTTGGAAGAATATTTATTATTATAGGTCTCCTCCAATTACTATTTTGTTTAAAGTCTTTGTCGATTTAATCTTTGAGAGGTACTGGTTTAGTTTACCAATAAAAGTATTTATGCAACTGTCTGGACTTCTGTAGATACCAGCTATCAGGAATTTTTCTATTCCAGAGTCAATTTTTATTTCACAACATTCAAACACTTTATTTTCCGATAAATTCTTTCCTATGTTCGAAACGGATTGTTTTTAAAATTGTTTGTTTATTTCTGTAAATAGCTACTCCACCCATTTTCATGTTATTTCTCTCATAGCTACTTTCCAAAACAAAATTTTGAAAATTTACCATATTGATTTGTTCAGAGTCTAGCCCATGTTCACTAAACAATAAAAAAGTCAGGATTTTCTTCTTCTAGGAAGATTTCAATTTGACCCATTTTCATAAGAAGACTTCTTACATTTAGATGGATGATCTTTAAATTTGTAAATTTGATTGTTTTTGATATTTTTTGGTTTAGTGTGCCAATTTTTTAATCGTTTTCTTTTTCTGTTGTGTTTAGTTTGTTTTTTTGATTTTGACAATTTTGATTTCCCATTAAACTTATGTAATTATTTATTAGGCTACACATGACATCTTTACCTGCCTGGTTCAAATGTAGGCCATGAGTGGTGTAACAGCTTCTATCAAGCATTGAGTTTAAGCTTAGATATGCCACATTTTCTTTTGGTACATTCATGTTTTATTCTTTTCGTTTTGTTCTTTAATTAAAGGGGTTTTGGATACGTCATCAAACCTGAAAGGCGTCTCAACCCACTGGACGTCTCCCTTTCGGATGCCGGCCAACGAGTCAAATTTTTGCGTCAGACCCGAGATACTATCCTCTGAAACTTGGTTTTGTCCCCCCACCACTACCAGTAAAATCCGCAGGACTCACCTCCTCGGCCTCGCCTGCATGCTCGATCAAAAAAGAAAGAGGCTTTCCCGGAAAAACACTGGCTCTCACTTCGGCGTCCATTTTACTCTTTATTCTGCCATAACAAACGTCTGCCATGGCTGTCCCCCACAAGGTGAATTTTTTTCTTTCTACCCGACCCCCCTTTTTTGTGTTGACTTGCCCTCTGAGCTCCGTTCCTCTTATTTCCAAGAGGAGGGAATTCCACCATTTGCAAGCTATCCACCTCGGTAGCACTCAAAGTCTCAAAGTAGTTTGAGGTTCTGAGTGCCTGGTCCCCCGTCTCCGAAGTAAGCACCCTCCCCCCATTGACAACTCTCTGCCACCCCTGTTTCATCCTTTGATTTTTTGTTTGTAAAAGAAAACCCTAAGTTCATCGATCTCTCTTTCTTTCAAGATTCAGCGCAGACTTGAGCGACTTGTTTTCTTCTATTAAAAAAACTATTTTGATTGCTTAAAACCTAATAGTTCCTTCTTATGGTTTTCAATGAGAAGGTCTGTGTCAATATTTTTGAAATTTAGGCTATGGTAATAGTTAATACACATTGGGCAGGCCCATTGGTCACCTTTCCTAATATTATTAAACAGAGTCTTTTTTAATTTACTACACTCTCTTTGGGAGTGAAACCACTTATCACAGATATCACAGGCTATTGAGCTGCATTCGCTGTCGTCAATCTGTAGTGAGCAGGCAGCGCATGTCATAATAGTCATCCTTGGTCCTAGCCTAAGTAACTTACTACTATTTGTTTGCTAGCATAAGATGTTAAAAGCAGCAACTAATTTACTACTAATGTGCAGTCAGTACAAAACCAAGAGTGAAATAGCTCTGGGAAAAAAGAAAAAACCCTGTTTTTGGTTGCTTTTTATAGGCCCCAGGCTAGGCCAAATGACAGTTTGCTAGGTTTGAGAATTTGATTTTGAGACTTTATTGTTGATGTTTTTTTAATTTTGAACTGTTTGAGGCCAATTAAATAATTTAGAAGGAGGGCTTCGTCACTATGCTTACCTAAAAGTGCAATAGCCTAACTAATTTCGACAATCTTTTACTTTCGCTATTTACAAAATGGGCTATTTGTAGTCAAATAGAAATAAAATAAAATATCTGCCAATTTAACAAGCTTTGTCACTAATTTACTAAAATTACAATGGCTATAATTAGCCTAATATAATTTGTCAATATAAAATAAAAGCCTAATACCATATAAGAATTTGTCAAATATTTGTAAAATAAAATTACAATGTCTATGAATGGCCTATTACAGTTTGTTAATAAACTTTATTGTTGAATAATTTTTGAGGGTTTTTTTTTATCCAATTGGGTTTTTAATTTAGAAAAATGCTTCGGGCTAGGTTCGAAATCGGTGCCGGTGAAGATGAATATGAAATGGGTTAGGTTGTTACCTTGTACAGATTTAGAGAAAGGAAAGGCAGTTCACGATCTTGATGTTCGTTTTGAAATTGTAGTTTTTATAGTAGTTCCCAGTGTTTCCAGACCGCAAACATCGTAAAGTAACCTTGCCGATGTAGTTCAGCTTTTCCTAACCTCAAAACTGACAACCTAACTTTCTGTTTAACTGACAACCAGTTTGACACATTCAAGTTTAACCTTAAATTTGTGATATGGACCAATGGCGAATGGGACAAGCCGAATCAAACTCTCATCAAACAACAATACAACCAACAAACAGGTAAAAAATATAAGACTTTCTTTACTTTTTACTTTTTTTACATTTGTTTGGTAGTATACATAAACCTGGCATGACATATGATCGTGCTCTTTATTTAACGTGCTCGCGTCTTGCATCTAGTGCAGGTTTAAGGCCTAGAATCATTATGTCTTGTCTGGACTTCATGCTGTTGGCAGGTATGATATTTTTTTTTAATTTGTATACTGGCAGTCCATTGCCGCATGTTATACTTTTTAACTAAGTTTTATGCATTTAATTTCTTATGCCTGACGAAGAGGCTAGATTACACATGAATATTACAAACTAAATATAAATTTAAAATCTATATTTCCACTAAAGTAAATCCATTAAATGTTTTCTTGCTTATATTTAAAGACTAGTATGTGGTTTCTTGTTCCCACTATTGGTAAAGTAAGAAAGAATGATTTGTGTTGATTTTAATAAAAGTTTCAAAACCCTGCTGTTAAGGGGTTTTACAGATTAAAATTATACAAAACCAAAGTACATTTTATATTATCTTTCACTCTTATAATATAAATAACGGAACCTTAAAATAGTATGCTTTATAATTAATATTTATGTTTTCTAATCCAAAATAGGATCGCTGCTATTATTATTCTTACTATCTTTCTTCCAAAAACAATATACCAAAGCTACTGTAAACCCTTGGCTAACAAAAGTTTAATAAAATCAATTGCTCACCTTACATTTTTATATATTCTCAGTGTGATAACAAATAATGAAATGAACAATAACCATTCTTTATGAAACCAAATTTTCTTAATTTTTTCAATTTTTATTGCTTTTTGTTTGACGTTTTAGTGAAACAAGAAAACAGTAACACTACGTTTCGAGATCTGCAATCTGATCTCTTCTTCAGGTAAAGAACTAACCTAATACATAATTACAAACTAGGTTAAAATAAACAAATCTTACTAAAGCGTTGTGGCACGCCTAAGTCAGGAATCACAACGTAACATGTTGTTGTCAACTTCACTAAACACTAAAGACATGCACTTAATACAAAACTATACAAAACACTAATCATTAAAACTAAACTACGGAATACAGGTCACAATACGTCTTCACTCGTCTACTAACCACCTACGACTGACCAGAGGGACTAGCCAATGGCAATCGTGGACGGCTGGCTAAAACAAGATGGCGGAAATACAAGGGAAGGGGAACAGGAATGGGCCCTTTCATTATTATTGGTTCATGCGAGATGAACTTCTTAAAACCATATTGTGACTCCGCATTGGTTTATTACAAATATCTGATCCGTTTGATACTTTTGGTTTTCTCTTAACTAATAATAATAACTAATTAATAAGTGCAAACGAACCAGAAAAATCATTCCTGAGTCAGAAAAACAGAATTGTGATAAATTTGCGTTTATTGTCAATCCCTTATGTGCCGGGATTATCGGAGAAAATTAGAAGAGTAGGTAGAAAGTACAACATTAGAACCGCGTTTAAAACACACAACACTCTTAGACAAAGTCTCGTAAAAACAAAACCAAAAAATGGCACACAGGATTCCAAAAACTGTGTTTACAGTATAAAATGTAGCTGCAATAGGGAATACATAGGCGAGACAAAAAGACCACTAAACGTAAGGATAAAAGAACACAAAGAAAACACGAGAAAGGGTTTCACAGAAAAGTCAAAAATTGCACACCATTGTTGGTCCGAAGACCATCATATGAATTGGGATGAAGCCCACATAATACATCGGGAACCACATTTCTTCAAAAGGAAATTAATTGAGGCAACATACATTAAATTGGCAGACCAACCAATCAGTTCAACCATCAGTCGAGATTAGGCCGCTTTTGGTTGCCAATTCTAAAAAATGAACTAAAGAGAAAACCAAAAGTATCAAACGGATCGGATATTTGTAATAAAACCAATGCGGAGTCACAATATGGTTTTAAGAAGTTCATCTCGCATGAACCAATAATAACGAAAGGGCCCATTCCTGTTCCCCTTCCCTTGTATTTCCGCCATCTTGTTTTAGCCAGCCGTCACGATTGCCATTGGCTAGTCCCTCTGGTCAGTCGTAGGTAGTTAGTAGACGATGTGAAGACGTATTGTGACCTTTATTCCGTAGTTTAGTTTTAATGATTAGTGTTTTTGTATAGTTTTGTATTAAGTGCATGTCTTTAGTGTTTAGTGAATGTTGACAACAACATGTACGTTGTGATTCCTGACTTAGGCGTGCCACAACGCTTTAGTAAGATTTGTTTATTTTAACCTAGTTTGTAATTATGTATTAGGTTAGTTCTTTACCTGAAGAAGAGATCAGATTGCAGATCTCGAAACGTAGTTGTTACTGTTTTTCTTGTTTCACTGAACGATGGCAAATGTCCGGAAAAATCCTGTTTCCTTCACAATCCTTCCATCGTCCAAAAATAACCTTTAAACAAAGAATTGACGTTTTACTTACTTTATACATATAGTTAAGTTTCGTGAATATGTTTTACAAAATTCTTAATTTAAAATTTGTTTAGCCAAATTGTACTATAAAAAGCATTTATATAAATTTATATAATTTATATAAAAGTATTTATTATAATGTGCATTGTTTCAAT
This sequence comes from Homalodisca vitripennis, assembly GCF_021130785.1. NCBI lineage: Eukaryota > Metazoa > Arthropoda > Insecta > Hemiptera > Cicadellidae > Homalodisca > Homalodisca vitripennis. The sequence continues at coordinate 7,841 of NW_025783439.1, forward strand.
TCATATCAGTTTATATATATTGCTGCGAATATGTATATAAGGATTTTCAATGATCTTAGTTTCCCTAGGTTTCCCCAATACGCCCCCAAATGAAAGCAAGAAGACCAAGCTTAGTTCAGGCAGACAAGGTGAATGTAGAGGTGATTATTGATACTACTTCCCGAGATCTACCGACCAACAAATGCTTGTTGGAGTGTGCAAAGCTTAAAGGCTAAATTGCGTAAAGACTTTCTGTTAATTTTAACTTCTTAGAATCACTCCAAGTATTATTGACCTATAAGTTTTCCACAAAATACTTTCATAAAATACCGTTCGGTAGAAGTCACTATATTTAAAATTCGTTGTTTGTAGTATAAATATCACGTATACAAATATAAATTGAGAACTCTAGTGACAATACGATCAAATTTTAGTTAAGACAGGTTTAAGGGTGGAGGCAGCAACAAGAGTTTAATGGTATTGCCGACCTAGTACTGTACCATCTGGGAAAAGCGATGATAAGCGGTCTAGGTCTTCAGACCACCGACCTTCTAATTTATCGCCTCTCCCTCTTTTTCTGTTTCATAAGATCCGCGAACAGCCTAGTGATCCATGAGAACGGGCAGGTTAAGAGTAAGAAGGATTGCCAACCTCCCCTGTTGGTAAAAACTTCCACTAGTTAGTTTGATATGACCCCCTGAAATTTCATCCGTTTAGTAAGAAGTCCAACAGTGGAATGCATAACTATTGTATAAGTAATTATAAACGTATTTAGAATATACATAAACCTTCTAATGACTAACTTTATATTAGGTTACTGTAACAACAAAAGCGTAGGAAATAGAGAGATAGAGAAGGAAGGGAGGAGGAGACAGGTTGTTATTAGGAGGGGATAGTGGTGACGGGGGGTTGTTTGGAGGGGTAAGGAGAGAGGGGGAGAAAGCGTGTGTATGTGTTTTATTGAATGTACAGCCCATCATACGAGGCAATGGCTCAGAATAATTTACCCCATAAGTACCTGTTACACCCAGTACATGATAGGCTATTTGACCAATGCTAATAACCTCCAAATCAAAGCCCATATAAAGGCGATAAAATAGAAGTTAAAGAATATGTTCCAAGATTATAATCTTAAGTAAATAACGGTAAATGAATTTCGAGGTACGTCCAGAAAACAGGATTTTCACTATATATCCTTATATTTGTTAAGTGTTATAAAGAAACAGTGCCACTACGTTTTAAGATCTGTATTTTGATCTATTTCTCTGGATAAAGATAGTAAACGTTTACAAAATCTCCTTCACAATCGTTTCATCAATAATAGCAATCAATAAAAAAGGGCTTCTAGGTGACATAGACTTTATTAGTACTAAGGTTTTAATAAAATCTAATTTTGTATATATAAATTGTACGTGATATTTTTGGTCCAATCTACTATAACTTGTTACAAGTGTAAGTAATATATTACGCTTTAATATATTATTTTGACACACATTACACTCCTTCGTTATTTCCTCTGAAATAAGGTAAAACACTAAATATAACTTTCTTTAAACTTACTATAAATTACTAAACGATATACAGTTCCTATAGTACGTGTAATTAATTAAAGCCAACGATTCATGGTTGCAATATAATATAGTGGTCCACACAAATATATTCCTTGGTTAATATGTAGCTAGAGAATACGGGATAAGAATAAAGTAAAAAGGGGTTTAAAGAATTTAAACATATTCCTTAGATAAATAGTTTAAATTTCAAATAGCGCATTAAAATTTTACTTCACAAACATTGAAAACAGGGTAAACACTCAATGCTCTGATTGGATGTTAAACGTACTTATCTGTAGTCTATATAGTGTGTATAACAGCTACTAAATAGGTGAGATTAGTCCAAGATATTACCTGTCCTGATGGTCGATATTGTCACCTGCTACCTGCTCCTGGTCATCCTCTCACCCTACATACCACCCCCACTCCCTCATAAATTACAAGAAATAATTTTGTACTGTCCCTTACGGACAAATAGACTAACAGGACTTTAATTTAGTTTATAAATTTCATTAGCTGAGCGTTTGCGAAGCTTATTATTTGAGGGGCCGGTAAATCGTCACTTCTGACTGTCTGGTCTGAATATATTAAAACCCATTCCACATAATTTGATTTATTTGTTGTTCATCCTTGGATGCTGTGCAGAGACGATTTATTAGGACGATTGGAGTCAACCTCGGATACAGATACATAGAGGTTGACATTCAAGCAATGGATCGTTGTCTAAATTTACCAACTCTTTCATCAAGAAGAACGCTCATTGAGTTGATGTTCCTTTACAAAATTCTTAATAACACCATTGATTGTTCAGAGATACTTCAAATGATTGATTTTCCACGTTCCTCGGTCGGCGAGACATTTCCAGCTGTTTACCATCCATCATCTCTCGACAAACTACCTTTACCACAGCGCTATTCCAAGATTGATGAGGATTGGAAATGCAGTCTCTGCAGATCTGGATTTGTTTGGGATGCCCCTGTCATCATTTAAGAGGAGGGCAGCCACTATACTGCATGAGCTTGATTATTTTATTGTTATATAGCCTGATGTCACTGTTATAATAAAATTATTTTTGTTACTTCTATTATTGTTACACTTATACATAGTCTACTTACGTTTTCCCTTAAGAATATTATATATTTAATTGATCATTGCTGCTCTTGTTGTTTACTGTTAATTTGTTATTGTTTTAGCTGTTTTGTTGATCTGATTCATTTATAGTTTTGATGTGGATATAAGTTTGTTGAATTTATTGATGTAAAGAGCAAATGATAGTCATCAAGAAACTTAATATTGTAAAAATGTGTATTGCCGTTCATTGTAATAAATAAATAAATAAATAAAATAAACACTCTGTGTGTCTGTAAGTCCACACGGTACATCGAGAACAAACTGACCTACACACTTGCAATTTTTGCACGAATCTTTATTAATATCTAGGCAACACATATTTCAATGACGGAGCCTGTGGAAATTTGGCTGAGCGATAGCAAACAGTTTTACATTTCTCTCATAAATGACCATGGTATCAACGAAAGAATCGCTGAACAGAAACTTGTACTATATTTATATAAACTGAGTATTAAAATGAGCAACAGACTTGAAATTTTGCAACACACCATCAGCGAAATCAGTGGAACTATCATTTATTAGTTATAGTGGAACATTTACTGAAGGACTCGTTGAGCTGGAGTGATAGCGTAAATATCCGTGATAACCTTAAGTACGTTAAAACATAAGCGAAATTACTGCTATACATGTTTGTTAGATCAGACAAGTGATTTGTTACATATTAAATGTTCTAGGTTCGGTAAATATTCTTAACCACCACATGTTTCAACTGCCAAATGATGTAGTCACATAAATAAACATAATAAATATGTATTGTTTATAACTGTAATATAATTATATAACTATAATAATGTAAATTTAATAATTATGTTTGTAACTGAAATATTAATATACGTTTATTCAACTATGCAGTGAAATAAAGGTAGTTTGATTTTGTAAACATATATCAAGAGATTCTGCAATGTATCTATGTTAATAGTTTCTAAACTTTTACTCAAGAACTACTTTTTGAATCTTGGGCTTTTATGAGTTATCGATCACATGTATATCTACAACAAAAATATTTATATTTTAAGCTGTCACTGCAATTACTAACATATTCCAACAGATAACGAAGGACTAGTCATTTAAAATGGAATATGTCAGGAATTACGATTGATAATAATGCAGGTCCTAATATTATGTAAATTGAAACTAGAATACAAATTTCGATACTATAAAAATGGAAATTTATTATAGTAATAATGTAAATTTAATAATTATGTTTTGAATTATGAATTTTAGCTTTTGTAAGTATAAATAGTAGTTCGGTGTTACTCATACTAAGTAAAATGTATCAAGCACACTTTTTGACCTTCCCAGAGGCCACAATTAAAAACACATCCTCTATTCGAAATAGTCTTAATTGGTTTCCCGGAGTCAAGTCTGAGATAGCGTCAGATTCAAGGAAAAATATAAAAGACAATGACTGTAATAATAGAAACTATAAAAGGAATGTAACCTGGAGCGAAATTCAACATTTAAATTTCAAATATGTTTTAATGTTTTACTTATTTGAATTTATTATTTTGATTCGAACAGGAATAAAAAACAAGTATTAAATTATTTAAAAAAATATTAAATTGAAAGAAACACATACTAACTTCCAGAACATATTTTGAATATACGTCTGTAATGTCATGGACGAAATGGAATTTTATCTTTATGGCATGAGATTTTTAAATATGTATATTATCATGAATAGTTTCAAGTATGACAAGAGTTTTGTCTGGTGATTGATAATATTTAAGATTTTAGGTGCACTTTTTCAATTGCTTAATATTTGTTAAATATTGATTAACAGATACGACTTTAAATGCAATTTCTCTCTAATGAATATTTAATAACATGAACCCAATGACATTTTTATAAATATAAATTAGAAATTACGTAGTGAATACTTCTATTCTTTTCTTTTTTTCTCTTTAAATGTTGGCCAGGCTTACGTCCTAACGGGTTTAAGTATTTTTTTTAGAGTTTTGTTGATAAAATAGCCCCAATGAACAATTATCTAATTACTGATGATTAATTACTGTTCTAAAATGTATATATTGACTACTTCCACCACAAATATTTCGAAATTCACATAAACTAAAGAAAATTTAAAATTTAACAAACAATGAATAAAGTTATTAAGTACTGGACAGATATTAATGCAATAATCACAACGTAGTAACTATGTAACGAAATGCTCTGCTTGGATGTTAACGTAGTTAGCTCTAGTCTATATAGTGGTTATAGCAGCTACTAATAGGTGAGATTAGTCCAAGGCATTACCTGTCCTGATGGTCGATATAGTCACCTGCTACCTGCTCCTGGTCATCCTCCCACACTACATACCACCCCCACCCCCTCATCTATTACAACAATAATTTGTACTGTCCCTTACGGACAGATAGACTATACTAGATAGACTAATAGACTAACAGGAATTGAATTTGGTTTATAAATTTCATTAGCTGAGCGTTTGCGAAGCCTATTAATGGAGGGGCCAGAAAACCGTCACTTCTGACTGTCTGGCCTGGATATAATTAAACCCATTCCACATAGTTTGGTTTTAACACTCTGTGTGTCTGTAGGTCCACACGGTACATCGAGAAAAAACTGACCTACAGACTTGAAATTTTGCACGAAACTTTATTACTATCTAGGCAACACCTATTTCAATGATGGAGCCTGTCACTCCGTGGAAATTTGGCTGAGCGATAGCAAACAGTTTTACATTTCTCTCATAAATGACCATGGTATCAAGAAAAGAATCGCTAAAACAGAAACTTGTATTGTATTTATATAAACTGAGTATTAAAATTAGCAAAAGACTTGAAATTTTGCAACACACCATCTGCGAAATCAGTGACTTTCTCTGTTATTAGTGACACAGTTACTCTTATTAGTTATAGTGGAACATTTGATGAAGGGCTTGTTGAGCTGGAGTGATAGCGTAAATATCCGTGATAATTCTAAGTACGTTAAACATAAGCGAAATTGCAGTTTATACATGTTTGTTACATCAGACAAGTGAGTTGTTACATTTTAAATGTTTACGATTCGGTAAATATTGTTAACCTCTTCATGTTTCAACTGCCAAATGATGTAGCCATAGAAATTAACGTAATAAACATGTACTGTTTTATAACTGTAGTATAATAATGTTATATATAATAGCCTAATGTAAATTTAATAACTATGTTTTGGATTATGAGTTTTCAGCTTTTGTAAGTATAACTTATATTCGTATTAAATAGTAGTTCGGTGTTATTCATACTAAGTAAAATATATTAAACACACTATTTGACTTTCCCAGAGGCCACAACTAAAACACATCCTCTATTTCAAATAGTCTTAATTAGTTTTCTTTCGCAGAACCCTGTGTTTCTTAAGCAACCCTATGCTCTTCGTTTAGTATTCAAAATACGAGTTTACGTTACCTTTATAAAATGTTTAAACATACACTACTATTTAAGACTTTCTATAGAGAAATAAAAGACGAGGAGGCAAGAGATCTCCCTTACCAATTCGTGAATGACTTTGACTTGTTATAGGTGATATGTTTTGAGTAGCCTACATTAAACCATCAGGTCTTACACAAATTGTATTTTACCGTCATATACATCTTTGCTAAATTCTTGTATGAGTGATATATCCCATACTTGATCACTTGATAAAGTTATATATCTTAATTAAAACAACCTATGTCTCTACAAAAATGATGGTATTATATACATACATTTCACCATAATTTGTAAATGGGTTTTAACTGATATTGGTGATATCTTCAACAATTTTATATGTAGAAGTATGACTCATATAAAGAGCCAAGATTGTGGTTGTATGGAGAGTTCCTGGTACTCCTAAAAGTCCAACGTAAGTAATAAATAATGTACGAGTACTAATCATTAATGTCTTGTTAGTTAATTGTGAAGTCTTTATAAGTAAAAAGTAAAGTCTCCTATGTTTCTTTTATTGATCATTAATCCTCTTAATTTCGTCCTATACGTACTGCATATGATTATATTTTCAATACCATGATAAAAAGTAAGCAGTAAAGATTTTCGTTTTTATAATAGCTATCAATGCGTTAATGAACAAATCGCCCAAATTAAATCAAAACAACATAATAACACATTGATATAATAACCTAATTACATAGTTAAATGTATGATGTGTTGATACGATTTAATGCCATACAGTTTTATTGGCTGTTCATCGCATTAAATTAATAAATCAAATTTGCTGTGTAAAACAGATTAGTTTATTTACGGTTCATATATTGAACAAGAGCTTCGCTGATTATCCAAATGGGATTTTAATGTCTACTATAAATTATCTTTAAAGGGAAGGTAAATGAATAAGTTTTGTAGTATTCCATTAATTTAACATATTCGAATCATATAATCGTAGACTAATAGATAGACAGTACATGTTTCGTAAACACATTGCACCATACTGCACATGAATACTTCGTACGTTTTATGACATGCAAGTCCAAGTTATAAATTTTCTTTGTGTTTTTTGTCTTAATGTTTTAATTATAGTACTAATACTTCATCTTAATAATCCCTTTAGTGTAAGAAAATCAAATTTAAATTCACGACAAAATCCCTGCTTGTAATAATTCAGGATCTAAAATAAATTTAATTCTAAAGAATCCAATATTTTTATTCGAAAATTATTTTAAAACTATTTACTAGAAGCAGCTTCTATTAAGAGACTAGAAAATGGGCTAGCATCGAGGCGGAAGTGGCGACAAGACACTCCACTTTTCTCTATTTCCGGTCCGACGAACTCTCTCGTTGTGGTTTTTTCTACCGCAGTAAATCTTTACTCAACTTCGGCAATTTAGCCTCACAAAACTTGAGTGCCTTTTATATATTGAAAACCCTTAACGTAGACATCGTTTCAAAAAAAATCTTAACAGAATGTGCTTATTCTTTAACAATAATTAGAGTTGCTAATTTTAAAATTTTTGGTGTGAGTGTTAATTTTGTGTATTATCCTTACTATGTTTTTGCTGTCAGCTGATTGGATATCCGTGAATTTACATTTCTCCTATTATAATAACAATATTAAAATTTATAAAAATATTTTATTTTCATTGCACTATATATTTATGCATATCTCATTTTATGGAGTTTGTAATAGGTATAGAGACATAATTAACTGTGTCAGCTACAAAATTCATAAACTTTATCATTTATGACCTGTTAGCACTTCCTTGCGGCATCAGATTTCTATGTTTATGAGGAATCTCCCTTATAACTTAGTCAATAACATATTTTTGAAAATGTTGATGTAAAATGGCACTGACAGGCCTTCTTCCCACTAATATGACTCCAATTCACGGAGTCAAGTCTGAGATAGCGTCAGATCAAAGGAAAAATATAAAAAGCAAATACTATAATAATATAAATTATAAAAGGAATTCGACGTGGAGCAAAATTCAACATTTAAATTTAAAATGTGTTTATTGTTTTAACCCATTTTCATTATTTTGATTCAACTAGAATAAAAAACACGTAATAAAATTATTTTCAAAATTATTAAATGAAAACACATACTAACTTACAGAACATATTTTGAATATACGTCTGTAATGTCATGAACGAAACGGAATTTTATCTTTATGGCATTAGATCTTAAATATTTATATTATCATAAATAGTTTCATGTATGTCAAGAGTATTGTCTGGTGATTGATAACCTTTAAGGTTTAGGGTAGACATTTTCAATGCATCAATTTTTGTGAAATTTTGATCAACAGATAGGGCTTAATAGATTATTTCTGTCTTATTAATATTCCATAACATAACGTAGTATCGTAGTAGAAAGAGCTGTTTCTTTATTTTATATAAACAAAGAAGAATATTCTTAAGTATTTAGTTTCCTTTTAGTTTTTTAAATAATGTATAGAACCCAATGAAATTTTTTATGAATATGAATTTGAAATTACGTACTAAAATCTATTTGTTATAAATTTAGTAGTCTTTTGCCGTATCTATTAACGCATAATTTGGACACTAAATTTTTACAGCAAAACGTGTAACTTACGCAATTAATTAAAAAATGTATACATATAAATTGTTCCTAACATCTACATGAACAATTTTTGCACATTGAGCTAAAAGTGGTTTATATACTTTGTATTTTTAGTACGATTAAGTGAATAATGCTAAAGCAAACATGTCTGGAGTTCTTATATAAATTATGAAGAAGCAAGGGGAAACCTAAAAACTAATAGCGGTCCAAGCAGACGCCGCTGATCAAACAAAATAAAGTGTGAGGCGTATAAGCCTGGGGTGAAATAAAGGATACACGCCTCATACACTGACTAGTCATGCACAATACAAAATACAACAGCTATGTACATAGCATCAAGGATACTCTGAATTGCATTATATGACTACATTTTAAAATGTACGTTATATTTTAACATACAAATTGGTTTTATTTATTTATACAACAAAAAATCTTATTTTCACCTTCCAAATTAGACAGCATATTCGTGTAATGTAAATTTTAAGGCTATATAATTCAAAAATTAAAAAACCTTAATTGAAAAAAGGCACTCCAAAAATAACAGGATAAAATTTTAGAAAAAGCTAAATTGATTTGTATTCAAACAACTATATTGGTGGAAAAGATGTTGATACTATTAAATCGGCATGAAATGTATTAGCCTCTATCTTAAAAATATGGGCTGTATTTAGTACTTGCTTTAGTTTTTGATACATTAGCAAATAAGCTTTTCATGTTCAGTCACAGTAAACTATGATAAATAATAATGTAAACTTTAATACAGAAGAAAGTTTGATTACTCTATGATTCTTGGCAATGACATAAGGACATGTAATTTAGTACAGTTGTATCAAACTATTGTAAATGTACTATATACAATATGAGTTTCAATGGCAATGAGGGATTAATAACACCAAATCTGCCTCTATAGTAAAGTTATTTTTCATTTATTCATTTATTTGTACCTACAGACTCTTAAAATTTCAAAGATGAACATTGTGATTCTGCCGCCTCAGTACCATTTGACAAAATATAAGCAACAACTTATATCTTTTATTTCACCTTGCTTTTATGTACAAGGAATGTACCTTCTTGAAATCCAAACGCTTTTAAAAACCGTTACAACTGCAATACTAAATCGGAGAATTGCGGTCTAAGACGTTGGACTTCGGATCTTGTTGGAGGTAGCACAAGTGCAAATCCTGTCTGACACCGTAGCACTTTTCATTAATACATACACCTTGTATTGTACTGACTGTCTAATTTATTCTGTTTCATAAGATGCTCGCAATGGCCTATGAGGGCAGCGAGAATAAGGCTTAGGAAGAGATAGGCTTCTTCTAAAATACATGTTTAGAAAGCAGGGATTAAGATTGTTTCACCTAATTATTACAAATTTCATATGTAATACAATATATAATTCTAAAATGTTAAAACATCTTTGGATGATATTAGCAACAGTAAAGTAAATTTTTAAGTCACCCTCTCATTATCATTTTTTTAACCGTTAAGAAAAGTTCCAATGTAACGTTAGAGCCAACAGAGTGCTAATCCATAATAAAGAGATCCCCACATTGTCCAAATATCAGTCTTTCTGAGAACGTATTTAGTATGATATCAAAAGTGCACTTAAAAGAAGAGGAGACTAGTATTGATAATAGTTTTTTTGGTAATAAGGTTTTTATTTCAAGACAGATTACACATATTCCCCATTGCCTTTCTAATAAACTAGGGACATTAAAAGGCTGCGCTTTACAAAACTGGTGGAAAATTTTATTTTAGCCTGCCATCTTTTGTGTTATATATGTTTATTATGGACTTAAAAACATGTATCATTACAAAATTGTTTTGATCACACTAGAAGCATTTTATTTATGGTTTATTCTTGACTATTTTATTACCTTACAGAAATTATTTAGAAAAAGTATCAAACGCAATATAAGCGGTGAAGTAAACGATCGCATACCGTTTCCCAATAATGGGAAGCATATCTTGGTACCAGGATGGTGATATTTCAAGAGGGAGGAGGGGTAATATCAGTATATTAAAAGTTTGTCACTCCCACGGCTCGTATATCACGGTCATAGTCGCAGTTACCGAAGAGGTGGTATATTTCTGTAACGTCAAAATAAACGGATCTCCTATCTGTCCCCCTATCTTTAGTTACAACAGCTTCATTTGGATGTATAACATTTTATATTTCTTAAATGTTTTTGTTGTAACTTTACACCTTACGTAACTTTACATATTATTAGAACTTTCAATTTATATGACCGTATATGAATATTAGGTATATTATTCTACTTCAATTTTTTGGACATAATCCCCATATATATTATCATTTAGCATAAAAACAGTGACATCTTCAATCGAAATAAGTTAAAAGTCTTTGGGAGTATTTTGCACATTAAATTACGCAGTTGGTTACACTCCTTTGGGGATTGTCACGATGCTTGAAGTACAGCTTAAGTAAGTTCTGGAAATCTGTATGATTAGGGCTGTGTTTATTAATTACTATGGATAGGAAATTAAAAGGATTTATGTATAGTATTTATAGGAAGATTCTATTTTAAGTTCGTTTCATTTATAATTTGCTATTTTATATAACAAATTGTTATAATCGATCACTAAAAACAAAGTAACTACCAATGGGGCAGTGTAGTGGGTACAGCCCTTATCGCACGTCAACTGATAAAACAACGTCTAGTGTGGCTGCTGCTTATATGAGTGACTGCCGAGCGATTCTTTCCTTGCAAGCAGCCCGCTTGCCTGGCCAATGCTGGTGTTTCGGAAGTCACCTTTTGTCTTTGGTCCCATGTTAAGCGTTGAGAGAGCTTCTTAGCCTAACATCGGTTCGTGAAACAAATCACCCTTTACTTATCTTTTAATAAGTTGAAATTAATTGTGTAAACTATTTCCAAATTATTATGAAAACTCTGATTATGGGTGTAGCATTTACATTTACATCTATGTGGAATCTAAAAAATACTTACCAAAACAATCAATACATACATTTTAGATCTTAAAAATTGTGCAGTAGTTTTCATGGAGATCATCAAAGTTGTGCAGTAGTTTTCACGGAGATCATCAAAGTTGTCCAGTTACCCGTGTGGACAACTAAATTATTTTAAATTATAATAATTCAATAATTTTGGCAATAATTAAATTTAAAATTAATTATTAATTATTAATAAAATTAAAATAAAATAATTCATTAAAATAACAAAAATCGTTCGAGGGAGTTGTTTGGGAGGCGCCAATATTCAAGAAACTATGACTTCCATGGTCCACTTGCAAGGATGATGAGGATTGGCAACCGTCACTGCGGCGGGTTGGATCTCTTCCACGACGGGGTTTCGACCATAAGGAGAGGAGTATTGACAGCCGCACAGCAGGACTCTACATGAAGCGTCCTACCGTATCTATTCTTCATTTGTTATTATTTTTTTGCATACGTACATATAGTATTTATTGATTGTTATTGTTTTTGTTACTATATATGTATTTTTATCGATTGTTATTATTCTTAGTATATTTTTCAAGTTGTTACATACTTTGCTCGTATTTATATCTGCATGTATTCGGTTGCTGGTATACTTATTGTTTGCTTGTTATAGGTTTGATTTGTAAACATTGGTTTGTATTTTATTTCTTGCATACGTACAGATAGTATTTATTAATTGTTTTTGTTTTTGTTACTATATATACATATTTATCGCTGTTATTATACTTAGTATACTTTTCAAGTTGTTGCATACTGCTTGTATTTATACTGCTTGCATGCTAGTATTCTGTTACTAGTATATTTAAGTATCTGCATGTTATAGATTTGATTTGTAAACATTGGTTTTGCCGTTGGAATGAAATAAATAAATAAATAAAAATATATTTTCCTCAATGTGGAGAGCGCTCTGAAGTCAGAAGCACACATTAAACAAGTGGAGCCAGTAATACCAACTGATTACACATGTAAGTGGAGGAGTAGTTGAGCTTTGTCGTGATTGGCTAAAGCTCACCCAACTAGAATAAGAGCTAACCTTTTTTGTAAGATTAGGACCAATTAAAACGTACTTTATTTGAATTTTTCTTCAACAATCCTATTACGAAAATCGCTTTTAATGAATTACTGGACTACGCAGGTTGGTCCTTTGTAATTGGTCTTTTTATTTATTTTTGTCTGATACGTATTGACTCGTATGTAGAGTTGAGTTAAATGTTGTGGTCAACATATTTATAGGGTTTGGATAGTATATTTTAATTATAATATAATGTTTATTAAAATCTGCAGTTTGCTAAACGAATATTTTTTCCGTAGGAATTCTCATATATGTGGATTTAAAAAGATAACAAAACAATTAAGAATAAATGTATTGTAAGGCTGTCTGCACAATATTTCAGGAACGAACTGCCTAATACACTTGAAACTTTGCAAAAACCTCATTTATATATAACCAACATGGTATGATGTATGGTGGTTCGATAATGATGATGTATGAGATCTGGCTGAGCGTAGTGGGAAGGGTTGGTTCAATGTGAAGGTTTGCACGAAACAATGGGCAAAACACTTCACATATTTTGCACTATATTTTTTACTCTAAAAGCTTCTCATTTCGAAACTATTAAAAGAGTTAATATTAAGTTTCTTCCTCACCGATGTTTTTGGATCTTTTCAGACAATAATTGTTGAGGAGTCAAGTCTGTGACAGCATCAGATTTCAGACGCTGCTGCACTAAGAGGAAGGTTAACTGGAGCTAAACTCGTTGTTTATTCACTAATAGGTGTAATAAATATATTAAAACTTATATTTCTAAACCTTTAAATGTTAAAATATTTTATTACTTACTAGTTTCAAGACTAAAGTTATGATAACCATTAACAATAAAAAAATATGACTAAAGTTTGTCCTTTATGAGCAAAAAGTGTTTTTATTAAGCTTTTAAGAACCATACTTTTTATTTTCAATTTTACATTTTATCTGTTTTTTTCTCTGTTATACTAATATGTGCCTCCTATTTAAAAGAATTTGATATTAAAAATAATAACTGATTGTGAAACGTAAAACGACAACAAACATCAAACTTGTAAAAATAATAAATATGTCAACTTCAATTTCTGGTCACGATAATCCCGTTCTTTATAATATATGCACGAGCCCTTAGGATAGTAAAGTCCGTATATGAGGGGAAGAAAGGTATAGTACTACTAGTATTGTCTATTACAAAAAGCTAATGTTCCAGATATATCGCCTCTATTAATTCATGCTTTGGGCACTACGCGATGGTCACTTGTAGACTAAATCCCTCAATTACCAGACTTCAGTCTTGGTTGAATGATACTTTATATTTATCAATCTCGTTAAGAGCATACTTTGAAATTGGCACATATTTGATTTAATATTACTTATTGTTACAAAAGTCCTACACACCTTAACATTTAAGTCTTGGACCACAATATAGGAACTTAGGAAGGCTTATGTACCCTTCCCCCTTCCTGACCATCGCCTTCTACCTCATTGTTCCAAATGACACGCCGCGAGACCGCAGGCAGTGCCGACATTGATTATCTTGTTACTATATTGATTCCTACTTCAAAGATCTAGAAGTGTGAATTACACTGTGTTTTCAAACTACAGCTGTGTTAACACTGTTCCTACTTTAGTATGTTTATAAATGTCTTTAATGCTTGTTATAATATATTTTAAGATACATTATTGCTTGTTGAAACTTGATATCTTATTGCAAGTTAGATTTAATTGTACACACATACATATATACATACACACACACCTCACGCCCCCTTCGCACGCAGCCCTCCCCTCCCCCCCACACGCACATACCGTTGCTATGATTGTTGCCATATTTCTTTAATTGTTCATATAGTTGTTATTTATTTATTGCTTGTTATATTTAAACATATTATTGTTTGTTATACTGTATTATAAGATAATGTATTTCTTGTTCAATCGGATTTAAAATTTGTTGTAAAATGGTGTATATGTAGTATATAAATAGATAAATAAGCATGGCATGGCGAACCGTTTGACTTCTCGTATTCGCGATTTGTGTTCTGTGCGGTTTCAATGGATTTGTTAATTTTTCCTTTAAACAGTTGTTGGATAGGAGTTGTTTTAAATTTTTAGTGGCATTCTATTGCCGCAGGTTATAGGTTTGAAGAAAATTTCTTACACTTGATGAAGAAGGTAGATTTCTCTCCTCGAAACGTTGTATTCTACATTATGTAAAATAAAACTTTGATAAATGTTCGAAAGTTTATCATTGTTGGACTTCTATCGTCCAAAGTCAATAATGTACTTTAGACATAAATAATAATAAATAATAATGTAGATAAAGACGCAAAAATGCAATCCTCTAATTCCAACTTACTGTTCTCAAAGGACACAAAGGGATGGTCTATTAGCAAATATCTTAAGCTCTCTCAGATTAAGCTTAAAATAATACAAGGCTGATTAAGCAAACTAACATGAGAATCGCTTGTAAAGTATTTTTCTCACTATGTGAATTTATATGTAAAAGTTATAATATAATTATGAGCACGAAGAAGTAAAATAAGTTTTGAGAAAATATTATGCAAAATATTACTAATGTGTTTTCTTAAATATATAGTAGTACACAACCCTCCATCTGATTTTTTTCTAATCCCATCTTTCTATATCTCCGACTCTATTTTTTAAAACTAAAAGGTTACTATATTTGAATATAACTATGTAGTAGTTGTCATTATATACGAGTGCTACATTTTATCCATAATTTTTATAACATCATCAAAAAGAGTACTTGAATAGCATTTGAAGTATAAAAATTGTTACAAAAAACGAATATGAGTTTGTTTATAGGTCAGTAGTGTTTAGTTTGTTTTATACAGTTTTACAGTTATTTCAACCGATAGGATTAACTGTCTGAGTGTTGAAAAAATGCTGATTTTATATATTTTTGAATATTTTGTTGTGGGTATACTATCTAATCCTCCATTTGTAACGAATATATGACACGCACAAACACACAAATATAAATTACAGCTTTTATAGTTTTTATGAATGCCCCTCCCATTTTCCCTCCCCATTACACCCTCCCCCCCTTCAATTGTCATAATAAATTACGCGTTATTGCTATGTTATGGCTTATTGCATAATAATTAGCTTCTTCAAGTATTTTTTTATAATTTATATAATGATTCAAGTATTAGATAGTTGAAGGCCTTATAACAGAAATAAAAAGATGACGAAATAATCGTTACTAGAGTTTTATAACATGCTGCCAACTTTTTGATAAATTAAGTTATTTTTATGAGCTAATTTATTTTGCATTGTTTATATAGGTTTTGTTATTATAATTAGATAAATGTTTTAAATTTTACAAGGTTTTTCAAATTCTTTTGCACTTGATAGGTAACTGTGTTAGACGTGTTTTATGCCTAATATGATTTACTGCACTCACTTTTTGGTTTGCCAAATTAAATTGCTCCACAATTACATAGAAAATAGAGTCCCGATGTACGAGTACACAGTGGGTTTATGTACTTACCTGTTCTAAACAGCCCTTTTAACCCGCTTTAATATTAATTGGTTACAAATTTTTTACACCTTCCCTATATTTTGTGTGTTGGGGGGGATATAACATCTTTTCTGCTAGAAGGAAAAACTTTCTTGTGCCGAATTTTAATTGTATCGTACAATAATTTTATATCATTTAATACTTTGCTATAAAATATTAACATGGATAAACTTAAGAGTTGTCTCTGCTCGACGTAACAGAGCATCCATATATCGTTGTATTTTTTTCAAATACGATAACGATATCGATTCCAACCCCAACGATATACATTACTCCTATATTTTTACCCCACCCCATGTGATGACCGTTGCTTTCCTATTGTATTTGTTTCTGATTGGGCCACACTATATCACAGTAAAAACATTGAGTTCCTCGGCATTGATTTACCTTCGTTAGTTCGAGTGTGACGTGTTTGTGCCCTTGACTCCTGTGACGTCATATTGCTTGCGTTCATTCTGTTTAGTCTGGAGCTCATGCATTTCGTCACGTATCACGTCACGTCAGGTGCAACATTTTATACTTTTCAATACCTTTAGGGCATTTCTCATCTGAAGACATAGGTTAACTTCCGATCCTCACAACGCAGTGGTATAGTATTTAGTAACATATATCGATAGCAAATATCCGAAAACAATTTGTCCTTTCAAACATATTACATCACCAATACAAACTTTCAACAACTTCAATGTTGATCGCTCATGTATTAGAACTAAATCAGTTAAAGCTAACTTAAATTAACTTTTTCATTACTAACCACGTGTATAACCCCTATATATTTCTTCTGCATTTTATTTTAATAGTTCTATTTACTTATCTGTAGGTATTTACGTGATTGATTAGATAAGATGTGGATCTTTACAACTGTGCGGTAGGGTGTGGCGACTACACAATGGCGTGTCACACAAGCGCTAATTCATTATTCAGACGTGCTCGTTTGGCTCTTTTAAACCAGGGTTTGAATGCCTTCACAATAGAAAAATAAGGACCTTGTTTTTGTAAGGCAACTGTATAATTGAAGAGTGCAATGGTAATTTATACATGACAAGACATATTATTCAGAGCTCCTATTTATTTTGTACTACTGTATAATTGGTGTATAAAATTCTAATAGTAAGTAAGTTTTAATTCTTATAATTACTCCAAATATTAATGATCCATAAAATGTCACACAAAATATTTCCTTATAATACCGTTGGTAGAAATCGCCATATTTCATTTCAACTTTTTTTGTAGTAACGACACGAATACAGGTATAAGTTGGGGAGGCAGTGAATGCACAGTCAGGTCTAATTAAGATAGGTTTAAGGTTTGAAAAACATCAAGTTTTCGATGGTATTGACGACCTAGTACTTTACTAACTGGGAAAAGCGATACTTACCATAAACCTTCTACTGTATCGACTCTCCACTATATTCAGTTTCATAAGATCCTCGCACAGGCCAGTATACCATGATATGAGGGTGGGCAGAAAACAGATACAAAGGAGATTGGCCTCGCGTATTGTTATAAAATGTTCTCACTATTTTGTTTATTAAGATTCTGAAATTTCATTCGTTTGGTAAGAAGTCTACTGAGACGAGCTAAATACGTATCTATTGCGTAATATTTATATTCATATTTAACTCAAATTTGAATCTACAAAAGAGTAAACCCGAAAAATATCGTTACATTAAAAATCTTACTGTAACTTTATATTGGGTTTATGTAACAAAAATAGCCTAGATGAGAGAGGAAGGTTGTAAAAAGAGAAGGGGAGAGAGTGAATATGGGAAGGAAGAGATAGAGATGACGAATAATGCGTGGATTGAGGAGTGAATGAAGGAGGAAGGGAGAAACCGTGTGTGTGTTTTACTGAATGTACAGCCCATCATGTGAAGCAATGGCTCAGAATAATTGACCTTCCAAGTACCTGTTACCCGCAATACATGATAGGCTAGTAAACCAGTGCTAATAATCTACAAACCGTATTAGGCGATAGATAGAGGTTAATGGATGTTTTTTAACATTAAAAACTTACATGAATACATTCTATATCCTTTCTTTCAATCGATATGACATAAGTACCCTCAGTTTATTTTGTAGGTTAGTGAAAATAAAGGATATGCAGTATGTTTTTGTTCAAAGGTATAAATAAAGAGTACCACTACATTTCTAAATCTGAAAACTGATCCCTTCCTCAGATGAAAGTGTGCACATGTCCACAAAAATCATTACTCCATGAAAAACTTTTAGCCAAGAATATTGTCTATTGATAGGATATTCTAAATTAATAATTTGTTAGCACTGAAATATTGGTACATTCTATTTTCCTACTTGCATTTGCATTTATGATCAGAGGGCCAACCTAATGTAATTACGTTCTTAGTGTAAGATATTGTTATTAATAAACACGTTGTACTAAATATTTTCTTTTATTTAATATTATAATTTTTAATTAAAATATCCAGTTATAATTTTATTTATTATATAGTTATACTAAAATAATATTATTTTACTACAGAATCCAGATGTATGACATGTGTCAAATAAATCCAGAGTAATTTGGTAATGATCAAGCCTTGATATTTTTAAAGCCTTTTGGCGGGAGCCTATGGTTGCGAGGTCAACATGTTGGAGTCTGGACTTGACATGTAGCGCAGTTATTTTAAACGTTATCATTACTGTTAATACTGCTCTTTACCTGCTCTTTTCCTTATCCTAACTCATGAAATCGTCGCGCAGGGCAGTCACCCGTGACAGCGGAGAGGGTAAGGCCAAAAATACGTTGACCACGTGTCGCATAACAGGCTTTTTGAATTTTAAACTTTAATAGTCTACAGCTAATTGTGTTCTCCAGATGTCGTGTGGACAGACGGACGGAGGAAATCAGACAGAACCTTTGGTAGCCTCCTGATTTTGAAAATGGTTCAATAAAGCTCAGCCAAATCCCATGGCTAGATATGCCCCGCCTTTCAAATCAATGTCCAACCATCTATTTTATGTACACAAAATTTCTTAGATGCGATCGATAAAACCTCCAGCTGATTGCCTTCTCTAGATATTATTTTATGATAAAGCTTACTCAAATACCATAGAGGGTCATGCACCATCGTCAAACTCGATGCTACTTACGTAGAAATGAACTTATACAAAATGTCTATAAGTCAAATTGTTTTTGAGGCAAAGTTAGAAGATATATCTTGCATTCTCTGATTTACAAAAAAAGTTATAAATAACAACTATGTAACTAGTGTATACTAATACTCGTGGTTACCCGCCTCTTCGCACGTTAATTTTTAATAAACATATTCCTAGTAGTGAAAGGCAGTTATCATATTATATTAAATGATATACCAAACACCCCCAGTGATATGTGATAGTCACTTAAGATTTCTGGCGCTTTTTATGTACTTTGGTATAAAGATTACTAAATCCGTATCTATCGAACGAGTTTTAATCTTGATCAAACCAACATAGGTGCTAAATGTACGGACTCATTCACTGAAAAAAAATACAAACTACACACCAAGATCTTTTAGAACCGTGTCCATTGGTTAATACGCGTAACATACATGATTATTTTAATTTCATAACATTAAATTTTACCATACATGGTAGCTTTTTAATATTGTACAACACATTTTTTGAAATTATAGTTAGAGATCAATACTAATGTAATCTGCTACCATGCTTTTGAAAAACACTGCGATACAACAAATAAAACAGTACTTTATAATTACGCCTAGTTCTATAACAGGCACTTCAATGTTCCAAAACTGATCCAGTGTTCATCACCAGTATGCCTTTCATTACAAGGGCGTACTTCTGAAACGCTTATCGCAAATTGGTATCAAGCCTTGCTCAACCAACGTGGCTCTCACTGTCATGGAACTAACTTTGTAATGGAAGACCGCAGTTAATGAAGCGGGCCAGGAGTAGATGAGTGGCACAAAGAGAGATTACAATGTGCAAAATCGTTAACTGCGTATATTACTTCATTATAAAAAACCCCTCTTTGCATATGATACTCTTTAAAGTACACTAATCATATCCTTAAGAATAATATTTAAGCGGTTATTCATAAATGTTTAGGAAAAAGTATATTATTTTTATTTCTGTTAATCAAATGTCTTTAAATTTGCTACCAATCCAAGCCTTTCAAGTGAAAATGTAGGTGAGTTATTTATATATATATATATATATATATATATATATATATATATATATATATATATATATATAATTTCAATAAACATTGAATCGCAAAAAGTACTTGCTCCGCCGGGAGTCGAACCCGGATCTCTCACTTGCCGGGTGAATGTGCTACCATTACACCACAGAGCGCTTACTTTTTCCGATTCAATTATTTTGTATTTGGCCGTATCTGTCACATATGTGTTTAAATAAGCAAACTAACATATGATCGGAAGACCAAATATCTGTCAAACGACTTTTATTTACATTAAATTGTATAAATGGCAATAGCCTTATTTAATTTCAATAAACATTGAATCGCAAAAAGTACTTGCTCCGCCGGGAGTCGAACCCGGATCTCTCACTTGCCGGGTGAATGTGCTACCATTACACCACAGAGCGCTTACTTTTTCCGATTCAATTATTTTGTATTTGGCCGTATCTGTCACATATGTGTTTAAATAAGCAAACTAACATATGATCGGAAGACCAAATATCTGTCAAACGACTTTTATTTACATTAAATTGTATAAATGGCAATAGCCTTATTTAATTTCAATAAACATTGAATCGCAAAAAGTACTTGCTCCGCCGGGAGTCGAACCCGGATCTCTCACTTGCCGGGTGAATGTGCTACCATTACACCACAGAGCGCTTACTTTTTCCGATTCAATTATTTTGTATTTGGCCGTATCTGTCACATATGTGTTTAAATAAGCAAACTAACATATGATCGGAAGACCAAATATCTGTGTCAAACGACTTTTATTTACATTAAATTGTATAAATGGCAATAGCCTTATTTAATTTCAATAA
This sequence comes from Homalodisca vitripennis, assembly GCF_021130785.1. NCBI lineage: Eukaryota > Metazoa > Arthropoda > Insecta > Hemiptera > Cicadellidae > Homalodisca > Homalodisca vitripennis. The sequence goes on from NW_025783439.1 coordinate 29,056, forward strand.
ACATTGAATCGCAAAAAGTACTTGCTCCGCCGGGAGTCGAACCCGGATCTCTCACTTGCCGGGTGAATGTGCTACCATTACACCACAGAGCGCTTACTTTTTCCGATTCAATTATTTTGTATTTGGCCGTATCTGTCACATATGTGTTTAAATAAGCAAAACTAACATATGATCGGAAGACCAAATATCTGTCAAACGACTTTTATTTACATTAAATTGTATAAATGGCAATAGCCTTATTTAATTTCAATAAACATTGAATCGCAAAAAGTACTTGCTCCGCCGGGAGTCGAACCCGGATCTCTCACTTGCCGGGTGAATGTGCTACCATTACACCACAGAGCGCTTACTTTTTCCGATTCAATTATTTTGTATTTGGCCGTATCTGTCACATATGTGTTTTAAATAAGCAAACTAACATATGATCGGAAGACCAAATATCTGTCAAACGACTTTTATTTACATTAAATTGTATAAATGGCAATAGCCTTATTTAATTTCAATAAACATTGAATCGCAAAAAGTACTTGACTCCGCCGGGAGTCGAACCCGGATCTCTCACTTGCCGGGTGAATGTGCTACCATTACACCACAGAGCGCTTACTTTTTCCGATTCAATTATTTTGTATTTGGCCGTATCTGTCACATATGTGTTTAAATAAGCAAACTAACATATGATCGGAAGACCAAATATCTGTCAAACGACTTTTATTTACATTAAATTGTATAAATGGCAATAGGCCTTATTTAATTTCAATAAACATTGAATCGCAAAAAGTACTTGCTCCGCCGGAGTCGAACCCGGATCTCTCACTTGCCGGGTGAATGTGCTACCATTACACCACAGAGCGCTTACTTTTTCCGATTCAATTATTTTGTATTTGGCCGTATCTGTCACATATGTGTTTAAATAAGCAAAACTAACATATGATCGGAAGACCAAATATCTGTCAAACGACTTTTATTTACATTAAATTGTATAAATGGCAATAGCCTTATTTAATTTCAATAAACATTGAATCGCAAAAAGTACTTGCTCCGCCGGGAGTCGAACCCGGATCTCTCACTTGCCGGGTGAATGTGCTACCATTACACCACAGAGCGCTTACTTTTTTCACTTATATATATATATATATATATATATATATATATAATAGCGCTTACAAATATATAAACACATTCTTATACATGTATATATCTCACGCAAGTTATAAAAGAACAATGCATACTAAATGGCTTGCAAAATTATAGGTAATAGAAGTATTGTACAATTACTATTAATTAGTATACAAAAATTAGTTTATGAGTTAACTTCTCTTACTATGAGATATTTTTAATTAGTAGATGAATAGAACCATCTTGGCTGCTCTTTTATTAGATAGTATTATTGTTATTAATCCTGTTGTTACACATAATATCTACAACACTAAATACTACTTCAACTAAAGGGGTTTTTTCAAATTGTTCTTTACATAAATTTTTTTAAGTTTTAACTCAATTAAATTAAATAATAATATTAATTTGTTAAAATTTATTAAGAAGATATTTAAAGGATATCAAAATATGAACGTTAGTTTAACAAAAAACGTAAAGTTATATTAAAACATAAAATAAATGTTCATTTTTATCAAGGAAAGGAAATCCAAGATATTTTGCTTATGGTAACACCAAGATAATCTTTTTACAAGAAAGATAAGAAGTAAAGCCATTTGAACACGTGGGTAAATTTGTCCATACAAGAAGAGAACACAAACTTAATCCTCTCACGGAATTTGGAACTTTTTCAGAACACTAACTGGATTTCTTGTGTTCACGTTTCCTTAACATATCCTTCAATTCTTTTTTTATTTTCTATCTTTAACTGTTAGCTAGACTTAGATTCTTTTAACTATATTTTTTGGGTGTATTAATTAAAAAATCCCCAGAGCAACAATTATTTAATGCATTAAAAATGATAAATTACTCTTGTAAAGAAGAGTTTTAAAACGTGCATAATAACTACTTACCTCACTTTAATTTAAAACTTTATAAAAAGTGAAATTATATTTTAAAGTCATCAATAAAGGCTGGAAAGTGCCTTTCTTAGATATCGGAACTTAATGAGGAAAAATTAACTTATTCGTGTGCGTTAAATTAAGAGGTATTTACAACAAAACATACCCTTTTATGATTTTACTATGAAATAGAATAACTAAATAAGCATAATTAATAACAGTGTACTGAAAATTACCCACGAAATACAGTTCCTGTTACAGTATAATAAATTTTTAAAAAATTTTGTCGATATATAGTTACAATATAAGTTATATTGGCTGTTCCTTTTTCTTAAAAACAGAATAGGAAGAACCTCTAAGTAATACACTAAGGAATAAAGATATCCTGCTAAATAATTGTGATAAATAGTTTTAAATTTAAAAACTAGTCATTCAACTTGACTTTATAAACATTGAAAACGTGGTCTTCATTTCATTATGACCTTTTATTATAGAAATAGCCTAGAAGTAATTCAATAATCACAACGTAGTAACTATGTCACGAAATGCTCTGATTGGATGTTAAACATAGTTAGCTCTAGTCTTTATAGTGTGTATAACAGCTACTAATAGTTGAGATTAGTCCAAGGCATTACTTGTCCTGATGGTCGATATGGTCACCTGCTACCTGCTCCTACTACTCCTGGTTCTCCCTCCCTACACTAAAACTCGCCATTAGCTACAAAATCAGTATTATTATTGCTTCAAAATCAATATACTAATAGGGGCTTGAATTTATTTTGTAGATTTTATCGGCTGAGGGGCTGGAAAATCCTCACTCTTGTCTGACTTACCTAAATACATTAAACCTATTTCATATAAATATTTGTTTAACAAACCCGATATGTCGAGAAAAAAACTGAGCTGCACATTTGAAATTCCACACGAATCTTCAATTCTATCTAGGCAACACCGAGTTTGATGACGGAGCCTACCAATTTATGGGATTTGGCTTAGCTTTAGGTGAAACATGTTTACATTGGTCTTATGGAAACCATTACAATCCAACAATGTATGTCGAGTATAATAACTCTTATTTTGTCATCATAAGAAATTTTATTAAGCTATTTACGTTTACAGTTAATAAAATAGGCGCTGATTTAAAAACAAACCTTGTCAAAGTATTATTTTTCTGGTACTTTGGTTATAATAAGAATATTATTATTACAAAAAATTATATAGCAAATTTAAACTTTTTGCAACAAGAGATCCTCAAACTAAAAAATAGTTAGTTGAATAGAATAGAATAGAATAGAATTCTATTATGAACATCTTATGAATAATCATATGAATAATTATATAATTTCTGAACATTTGAATTTGATAGTTTCCCCTGTTTATAGTCCAGGAAAAAATATCGTTAAAGGTTGGTAGATAGTTCTGGGAAGATTAGTTTGGATATTAATATTTGAAAATCCAATAATAATTCTCGCACGAAATTGTCTCACAACGATATATTTTAGGAATCGCTACTAAAAAGAAACTTTTATGTACCAGTACATTTTTCTGAAATCCAACAGAAGCATATACTTAGATATAAATTAGTCACTAAGTATAAATTACCTTTTTATTTACAGAGGGCCAACAGGTATTTTGTCTATGATAGTCTTTTTTAAATTGTCTAGAGAATGCAAAAGGCAGAATTTATATTTATATAATTATTTGTATCTAGATCACTGTAATACACAGTGTGGCACGAAGGGTTATTTCAATGCCGCGAAGTTCAATATCACCAGAAGTTCAAATATCGCGACATGCAATAAGTGAACTTATTAGACACACAGAATTATTTTATAAATTCAAATCTTGTGTAACAATATATAATCTTTAATGCAGTTACGTTTTTCAAATAAAATCATGTTATAAGTTTTAGAAAAGCATACAACTGGTAAACTTCTACAAATTTCATTTCAGTCTGTCCGCACGATATCTCGAAAACGAACTAACCTATAAACTTGAAATTGTGCGAACTGGTGTGTCTGTAGGCTTTTATTATTAACACAGTGTTATGAAAATCTAATATAAGAAACAAAAATATGAATGTATTTTCTGTCAAGAATTAAACAAGAAAAGTTTTAATATGTAGACTTTAACGTTGCCTTTAAATGTAAACTCTACAAGAATGGGTTGCGTGATAACTACTTCTTTGTATGATTGTACCTGTTGTTTATCTGTTCACAGGCCGTCTCGAGAATTAAATTAAATAGATACGAAATTTTGCATCCAAACCTCAGAATAGCTTGTTAGAACACGTGGTGTGACATATTAAGGTTTAGTGAAAATTGCATTTCGTAACATATTGCATTGTGTGCATAACCCTATAAGTAGCAGTGATTCGTGTCACGTGGCCAAAATCCCAATACAAAACAACTATATTCCATCATACGCCAGATTATAAGTGTACAAAGCACACGTTTGGACGTCTCCAGTCATGCATTCTTTACAGAAGGTCTATTGTGTTTTCATAGGTAACTTTATTCCTGATTCTACGTATGATGTACTACGTCATTATATTAATTAATAAAGTGTTAGTTCTAATACTGACATTTAAACTCTGAGGTGATTGTAAAACTTAATTATAAACCATACTTACTTTTACATTTGAAGTTATTAAGTGCGCAACTTACTTATCCTATAAAACTCTACTTCACATTTAGCACATAGGAATTAACTTAATCATGTATTTTTTTGTTTTTATATTCGGGTATTTAAAAATAATTATGTATGGGAAAATATTTAAAATGTTACTTATTGTCTCCATGTACATTCTTTTAATCGATTTATGTATCAAACTTTAATCCTTTGAATGACATAAACATAACCGGTCATAAAGATTCATAGCATTAAAAAATATTCATCATGTTTTTCGAGTTTTTAATTATTGACTTCATTGGGAGCATATCTAATATTTGTGCATTGACGGTTATTTGGGGATTGAATGTTAGAAAGCTGCAAGTATGTAATAAAACATTTTAAGGGGAGATGTACGCCCATAAGCCGCCCATGTTAAATTGTATAACTTTATGTTCCTTTTCTGAAGGAACTGCTTTACATATCTCAATGAAACTTTTACCACTTATACAATACATTACTATAAACAACCCCTACCAAATTTAAACTTTTGTGTTAAAAAATAAATTTTTTATGACATTTATAAATTGCAAAATTTTTTTATATATTTTTTACTATAATATAAATTTGCTAGTGGTTGTGTGTATATGTACATAAATCATACATAAAAAAATTCCACAAAGATTGGGCAAATGGTTCCTGAGAAAAAGGAACATTCGTATGAAAAATGTCAACTTTCGGGAAATCGCAAAAAACATTAGCCTACTATAAAAATTACTTACTCTCAGAACATTCCGGCTTCATAATCTGGCTCCTTTCCATTTTCCTCATCCAGCAGCTTCTTTCTTATCATTCTAGTCCTCTTCCTGGCTTGTTTTGTATCTTCTTTAGCTGCTATTTCAGATTTTTGGATTCGGTTGATATCAACAGCGCGGAGATTTTTTGCACAGTTTTTACCTACTTTGATACCAATGCCCTCCAAAACCTGCAGTCTACCTTTATTTCCCTCATTGAATGATACCACAGCATCTAGTGTTCCAAATTCGACCATGAAGACATATTTTTTAGAAAGTCTGGATGTGACAAGTGCCTGAATGTTGGCTTGACAGCTTCTATCACAGCTTTGTCTAGAGAGTTTTTGTGATGATAGACTTTGTTTTCTTTAGCACATTGCTTGTACTTACACTAAGACTCATCGCAATGACTATGTTATGGCATTTCATCTGTGGATGCTTTGTGGAAAAATATAGCCCAAACATCCTTTCTCATCTTTTCCAAATCATTTGTATTACGTCTAATAGCAAGGCCATAGTAATTTTGAAGGGAATCTATGGCAGCATCTGTTAGTCTTCCTTTCTTTCCACCGATTTTCAACCCGTCACTCAATGTTTGGCCTTTTAAATCTCGCCGTAATTTTCTAAGGCGAACCCCCATCCTCTTTTTGAACATGTCCCATACATTCAAGTTTTTTCAATGGTAAAGTCTCCATATGGTTTAGAGGTAACCACTGACTGAAACCCCCTTGGAGTCACCATCACCCATGTAATACTTGTATTTCATATTACGAGTCCTTTTTGACCGAGCAAACACTTTCAAAGCGCCTTCAACTTCCATAGTTCCACTTGAACCTTCAAAGTTTTTATCACAAAAATGATTTTTTGCCTTTCCTTTCCTTTTTTTACATGTTTTACAGTACTTAGTAATTACCTTGACATCTAAAATTTTACTTGTGTCGAAGCTGGTCACGGAAACAACGCCATTCAGCGATGAAAATCCTCTCCTCTGCGAAGTTCCGTCTATTCCTACGCTTATATCACGACTAGTACTTCCATCCTCTTTTGTATTGAATTCCACTGCCTCTTCAGTAGCTTTTATCATAGATGCTTCTGCAACTTACTCCAGAGAATTGATAAACAATGGGGTTATACCGTTCAAATCTTTGTGGTGACAAAACAATCATACCGAAAAGTGTCCTACCAGAAACAGAGCCCTTGCCAATCGATCTCAAGCCATACACAGACTTTATATTTATCTCAAAGAAACCTTCAGTTTTATTTGAAGACCAACATTCATGTCTAAAATTATATTCACTGCAAACAAACACTAAGTTTGCAAGCTAGGCCTTGTCTTGCCCCTTCATCCTCTTTTACCGTCAAAGTTCCTTCCGGTTTTACAATATTTAAAAACTGTAGCACTTTACTAACATATTAGATAATATGCTAATACTAACAATAACATTGGTATACCCAGAATCTCCAGTAATATCATCAATCTCTGCAATTTTCCTACTTGATGCTGATGGTGGAGTAGGCCTACTTGAGCTACAGGGACTAGGGGCTAACCAAAACATTAGGCAATTCACTATTAGACTCACCTAGGCCCTATAGATGATATAGTAGATTTGTACTGGTTTCCTGTAAAATTCCTTTTCTTACACAGTTTATTTGTTCTAGGCATTATTTCTCTATAGAAATATAACAAAAACACAACTGCTTTACTAATCACAATTCACAGTACTGAGTTGTTTGTAAACAAAACAAAATACAAAAATAACCAAATGACAACTGTCAAATAAACAAAGTAATAACAGGTTAGCCAACACATGATAACATTAGCAGTACGGTTGTGTGTATGTATAATAGTGCACTTGCACTAACTGGATTATTCAATCTTGCATGGCAACTATTACAGTACTATTTTATTCCTGCTGACAGCGAACAATCATTTTAAAAACTTTTTTATTGTTACCAAGTAACGCCCAAATATGCATGTATTATATATCACTGAACTTGGAAAACTCCATACTTTAAGAAAAAATTATATAAACATTTAAGATTTTTTTACGATTTAGGCGTACATCTCCCTTAAATGTACTTCATATCCCAAAACATATGCTGTCATAATTATTTAAACATTTTATAGAAATGTGCAATTTGGTTTCATTATTTACTATCTATTCTTTGGTTGGTCACTTCTTTTTTAAGAGTTACTGAGTTTGTTCAATTATGCGCTACTTAATTAGATATTGAGTATATTACGGATGAATATTTTTAAGCTAATGTCTTACTGACGTTGTAATTATAAATTTTTAACATTTTCCCCAAAAAATTGAATTAGGATTACTCATTACCTATAATACAAAAAAATAAAACTTCTTATTACTCCTAAAGCAAAACCTTGTATGGAATGTGAGTATCATAATATGAGATGATGATATTATATAAGTTATACTCGCCTTCGGCTCGCTGGGGGCTACGCCCCCAGGCCCCATGATGTACGCTTGCAAATTCGGGGATGAGCGGTTAAATTCACGCTTGCAAATTCGGGGGATAAGAAAGATTTGGTGATTGTTAAAATTCGGACATGAGGTCATGCCAGGAAATTCCCTGGGGGGGGTTTAATGTTTACTGGGGGTTAAGACATCAGGTGGTTATCTGGTTATACCAGGAACTTCCTAAGGGGGGTTAAGAGATTTGGTGATTGTTAGAATTCGGACATGAGGTCATGCCAGGATATTCCCTAGGGGGGGGGGGTTTAATGTTACCAGGGTGGTTAACACATCGGGGGGTTTAATTTACTCAGGAGATTATATGGTCATACAAGGAAATTCAGGGGTGTTTAACGTAACCTTCGCTAACGCTCAGCCAATTCACGATGTGCTCCAGTAGACGTATACTAGTCAGTCGTTTTACTAATTTTAACCAAAGTTTTGATTTAAAGAGCATTTTACGGCTTAACCGTTAGAGATACGACAAAAAGTGACTGGACCTTTCTTGTCTGAAATTTAATTTTGTTTTACGATTGTGACCTCAGATTTGATCTACGACCTATGGTTTAGTCGGTACAACGCTTGGGATAAAAGTCTGCACCGGTCAGCTGTTGTGTAAACAGATTTAGTGTAAATAAATTTAAAACTGCCTTTATTAGATTATTAAGTTGATCAGGAGGTTTGTTTTAATCAGGAGTGCATCAACCAGGGAATTCCCGGGAGGGGGGTTAATGTTATCGGGAGTTATTAGAACGCGTGGTATACTTTTCTGGAAAATGTGTGTCTGTGCTACGAGAATATGTGTACAGTAATTTTTATCAAAATAAAACGTTGATGAGGGGGTTTATATTACTTCGGAAATTTTCATTCCATTACCAGAGTGTTGATAAGGAATCACTATTTCTGTCACTATAAAAGCACTCTGTCCCTATCTACTATTGAAGCTTCACTAACGCTCAGCCAACTCCCGATGTGGAGGGGGGGGTTATAGTCACTCGTTTAATGGAGTAATACAAGTCCAATCTGGAACCAGCATGAATCGTACTAATTATAGTTGCAAAATTTAAAACACCTAAAATTGACGACAAAGAATTAGCCATTTATAGCATTTATCAGGCTTGCGGAAAGATAAACGACAGAAAGCTACTAGACCTTTTTTAGATCCTATGAATAGCTACTTACAAAAAGTTTTACATTTAAGCTAGGACCAACAGTTCGGCCACTATCGAGCACGAAAAGTAAGTTTTTTAAGTGAAATTTACAATATAAATTACGTTTTACGGCTAAATCATGGAAGATAGAGTAAAAGATCACTGGACCTTATGTGTAGATCGCATTATTTTGTAATTAAAATCAAATTTTTACTCTGGGCTAGAACTAAGGTTTTGTCTGAAATAGAGCCCAGAAAACAAAATCTCACGTAAAACTCAAAAAATTAAAACTTTAAAACGCGTTATGCGGCTAAACCGTTGAGGATAGGGCAAAATGTTACTGAAACGTTTTTTGTAGATCACGTGATTTTCTAAATCCACATGAAAATCTGATTTGAGCTACGACCAACCGTTTTAGCCACTATCAAGCCCAGAATGTAAATTTGTAGGCGAAAATTTCCAAATATTTTCACTTAATCGCGTTTTGAGGTCAAACTAATGGAGATATAGTAAAAGTCATTAGAACTTTTTTGTAGATCATATTATTTCCTAAATCTAACCTTTGTTTTATTTTGACTTCCGACCAATGGTTTTGCCGCTTTCGACACCAAAAACAAAATGTTCACGTAAAATATTACAAATAAATTGCACATAACCACGTTTTTCGGCCAAACCAATGCAGATAGGGCAAAAAGTCACTGGACCTTTTCTGTAGATCACATAATTTGCTAATTTGCTGGGTCAATCAGATTTGAGCTACAACCTACCGTTCGGCCGCTATCGGGCTCGAAACTTTATTTTAAGCGAAAAAATCTCTGGAATGTCAAATGTTCGAGCCTTTTGTCGCTTAACCATGGAAGATAGAGCAAAAAGTCACTGGACCCTTTTTTGTAGTTCATTTCATTCCTGATTATGAATTTTTCGTCAGATCCGAGCTAGCTCCAACGGTTCGCCCGCTATCGGTCTTACAAAAAAGGCCTGCAGGGGTAAAAAATGCCCGATTTTTCTAGAATTTTTTTTGAAGGGTTTAAAAGTAAAAATTCCCGGTTTTTCAGACTTTTCCCGGTGGTTTCACGGGTAAAAGGTACCTGCGTGCAAAATTTTCAAGTTTCTAGCACTTCTAGAACTATGTTAGAATTAGTATGATCTGTCAGTGAGTGAGTGAGTGAGTGAGTCAGTTTCACATGCGGCTGTATATATATAGGATAACTGTTAGAGATACAAGAAAAAGTGAATGGACCTTTCTTGTCGTAAATTTGATTTTTTCTTTCGATTATGCCATCAGATCTAAGCTACGACCTATAATTTAGGAAGTACAGAGCTTAGGACAAAAGGCTGCACTGGGCAGTTTAAAAATATCACGTAAAACTTAAAAAATCAATACTTTAAAACGCGTTATGCAGCCAAACCGTTGAGGATAGGGCCAAAATGTTACTGAGCATTTTTTGTAGATCACGCAATTTCTTAAATCCTTTTAAAAATTTGTTTTGAGCTACGACCAACCGTTTAGCCGCTATCGAGCCCGAAAGGTAAATTTTTAGGCGAAAATTTCCAAATATTTTCACTTAATCACGTTTTGCGGCCAAACCAATGGAGATAGAGTAAAGAGTTACTGGCACATTTTTGTAGATTACCTCATTTCCTAACTCCAACGTCTGTCTTATTTCGACCTCCGTCCAATGGTTTCGCCGCTATCGAGCCCGAAAAACAAAAAGTTTCACGTAAAAAATTACAAAACAAATTGCACATAATCACGTTTTTCGGCCGCCGAACCACTTGAGATAGAGCAAAAAGTTACTGGACCTTTTCTGTAGATCGCGCAATTTGCTAATTTGATGGGTCAATCAGATTTGAGCTACGACCTACCGTTTCGGCCACTATCAGGCTCGAAACTTTATTTTAAGCAAAAAAATCTCTGGAATGTCAAACATTCCCGCGTTTTGTCGCTTAACCACACGAGATAGGACAAAAAGTCACTGGACCTTTTTTGTAGTTCACTTCATTTCCTGACTAACGATTTTTTCGTCAGATTGAAGATAGCTCCAACGGTTCACCCGCTATCAGGCTTACAAGAAATGCCTGCAGGGGTAAAGAATGCGCGATTTTTTAGGAATTTTTTTGAGGGGTTTTAAAAGTAAAAAAGTCCGGTTTTCAGACTTTTCCTCCGGGTCATATTGTGAAAGGTACCTGCGTGCCAAATTTCAAGTTTCCAGCACTTCTAGAAGAACTAATGTTAGAATTTGTATCTATATGTCAGTCAGTCAGTTACACATGCGGCTGTATAAGTATTTAGATAACCGTTACAGATATGACAAAAATGACTGCAACATTTCTTGTCGAAAATTTAATTTTCTCTTTCGATTATGCCATCAGATTTACGCTACGACCTATAATTTAGGCAGTACAGAGCTTTAGGACAAAAGACTGCACTGGGCAGTTTTAAAAATATCACGTAAAACTTAAAAAATCAATATTTTAAAAACGCGTTATCCACCCAAACCGTTGAGGATAGGGCAAAAAAAATGTTACTGAGCCTTTTTTGTAGATCACATTATTTGCTAAATCCTGTTGAAAATTTTGTTTTGAGCTACGACCAACCGTTTAGGGCCGCTATCAAGCCCGGTAATGTTAAATTTGTAGGCGAAAATTTCCAAAGCTTTTCAACTTAATCGCATTTTGCGGCCAAACTAATGGAGATAGAGTAAAAAGTCACTAGACCTTTTATGTAGATCACTTCATTTCCTATATCTAACCTTTGTTTTATTTTGCCCTCCGACCAATGGTTTCGCCGCTATCGACCTCAAAAACAAAGTTTTTCACGTGAAAATTACAAAAGAATTGCACATAATCACGTTTTTTTTCGGCCAAACCAATGGAGATAGGGCAAAAAGTCACTGGACCTTTTCTGTAGATCGCGCAATTTGCTAATTTGATGGGTCAATCAGATTTGAGCTACGACCAACGGTTCGGCCGCTATCGGGCTCGAAACATTATTTTTTAAACGAAACAATCTCTGGAATGTCAAATTGTTCGAGCGTTTTGTCGCTTAACCATGGAAGATAGAGCAAAAAGTCACTGGACCTTTTTTGTAGTTCACTCCATTCCTGACCATGAAATTTTTCGTCAGATCCGAGCTAGCTCCAACGGTTCGCCCACTATCGAGCTTACAAAAAAAAGCCTGCAAGGGTGAAAAAATGCATGAATTTTTCTCGAATTTTTTTGAGGGGTTTAAAAGTAAAAAAGTCCGGTTTTCAGACTTTTCCTCCGGGTCATATTGTGAAAGGTACCTGCGTGCCAAATTTCAAGTTTCCAGCACTTCTAGAACTATGTTAGAATTTGTATCTATCCATCAGTCAGTGAGTGAGTTACACATGCGGCTGTATAAGTAATTTAGATAACCGTTAGAGATATGACAAAAAGTGACTGCACATTTCTTGTCAGAAATTTTATTTTGTCTTTCGATTATGCCATCAGATTTAAGCTACGACCTATAATTTAGGCAGTACAGAGCTTAGGACAAAAGACTGCACTGGGCAGTTTAAAAATATCACGTAAAACTTAAAAAATCAATATTTTAAAACGCGTTATCCACCCAAACCGTTGAGGATAGGGCAAAAAAAATGTTACTGAGCCTTTTTTGTAGATCACATTATTTGCTAAATCCTGTTGAAAATTTGTTTTGAGCTACGACCAACCGTTTAGCCGCTATCAAGCCCGGAATGTAAATTTGTAGGCGAAAATTTCCAAAGCTTTTCACTTAATCGCATTTTGCGGCCAAACTAATGGAGATAGAGTAAAAAGTCACTAGACCTTTTATGTAGATCACTTCATTTCCTATATCTAACCTTTGTTTTATTTTGCCCTCCGACCAATGGTTTTCGCCGCTATCGACCTCAAAAAACAAAGTTTTTCACGTGAAAATTACAAAAAGAATTGCACATAATCACGTTTTTTTCGGCCAAAACCAATGGAGAGATAGGGCAAAAAAGTCACTGGACCTTTTTCTGTAGATCGCGCAATTTGCTAATTTGATGGGTCAATCAGATTTGAGCTACGAACCAACGGTTCGGCCGCTATCGGGCTCGAAACATTATTTTTAACGAAACAATCTCTGGAATGTCAAATGTTCGAGCGTTTTGTCGCTTAACCATGGAAGATAGAGCAAAAAAGTCACTGGACCTTTTTTGTAGTTCACTCCATTCCTGACCATGAATTTTTCGTCAGATCCGAGCTAGCTCCAACGGTTCGCCCACTATCGAGCTTACAAAAAAAAGCCTGCAAGGGTGAAAAATGCATGAATTTTCTCGAATTTTTTTGAGGGGTTTAAAAGTAAAAAAGTCCGGTTTTCAGACTTTTCCTCCGGGTCATATTGTGAAAGGTACCTGCGTGCCAAATTTCAAGTTTCCAGCACTTCTAGAACTATGTTAGAATTTGTATCTATCCATCAGTCAGTGAGTGAGTTACACATGCGGCTGTATAAGTATTTAGATAACCGTTAGAGATATGACAAAAAGTGACTGCCACATTTCTTGTCAGAAATTTTTATTTTGTCTTTCGATTATGCTATCAGATTTACGCTACGACCTATTAATTTAGGCAGTACAGAGCTTAGGACAAAAGACTGCACTGGGCAGTTTAAAAATATCACGTAAAACTTAAAAAATCAATATTTTTAAAACGCGGTTATCCACCCAAACCGTTTGAGGATAGGGCAAACAAAATGTTACTGAGCCTTTTTTGTAGATCACATTATTTGCTAAAATCCTGTTTGAAAATTTGTTTTGAGCTACGACCAACCGTTTTAGGCCGCTATCAAGCCCGGAATGTAAATTTTGTAGGCGAAAATTTCCAAAGCTTTTCACTTAATCGCATTTTTGCGGCCAAACTAATGGAGATAGAGTAAAAAAGTCACTAGACCTTTTATGTAGATTCACTTCATTTCCTATATCTAACCTTTGTTTTATTTTGCCCTCCGACCAATGGTTTCGCCGCTATCGACCTCAAAAACAAAGTTTTTCCACGTGAAAATTACAAAAGAATTTGCACATAATCACGTTTTTCGGCCCAAACCAATGGAGATAGGGCAAAAAGTCTACTGGACCTTTTCTGTAGATCGCGCAATTTGCTAATTTGATGGGTCAATCAGATTTGAGCTACGACCAACGGTTCGGCCAGCTATCGGGCTCGAAACATTATTTTTAACGAAACAATCTCTGGAATGTCAAATGTTCGAAGCGTTTTGTCGCTTAAAACCATGGAAGATAGAGCAAAAAGTCATTAGACCTTTTTTGTAGTTCACTCCATTCCCTGACTATGAATTTTTTCGTCAGATCCGAGCTAGCTCCAACGGTTCGCCCACTATCGAGCTTACAAAAAAATGCCTGCAGGGGTGAAGAAATGCGCGATTTTTTGGGAAATTTTTTTTGAGGGGTTGAAAATGAAAAATTCTCACTTTTCGGGATTTTCCTGGTGGTTACACGTGGAAAAGCTATCTGTGTACCAAATTTCAAGTCTCTAACTCTATGGAAGTAGGTTTAGAATTAGTATAACGTGAGTGAGTGAGTGAGTCAGTCAGTCAGTTACACATGCGGTTGTATATATATTAGATACATTAGAATTGCTTTACTCAATATTAATGTTAATTTAGAGTAAAGACATATAAATTGTACAATTTAATGCTTGACTTCAGTCATGAGAGCTGGAGACGTGAGAGTATTATACACTGTTATGAGCAATTGGTACAATTAGCAATGTAGGATGCTTACAAGTACTGAGCTGCACCGAAAACGATTGTAGTAAATTGATACCGAGTCGTGTTACCTAATGGAGGTCGTGTACTGTTCATACCTCAGCTTTAGTGCTCAGAGAAATGAACATGAGGGTATTAGGCACCATTAGGAGGAATTGGTACAATTAGCAAAGTAGGATGATTACAAGTACTGCTCTGCACCGAACGCTTGTATAAATTGATACCGATTCCGTTACCTAATGGAGGCCTTGAACTGTTAATACCTTAGCTTTAGTGCTCAGAGATGAAACATGAGGGTATTAGGCCACCATTAGGAGGAATTGGTACAATTAGCAAAGTAGGATGATTACAAGTACTGCTCTGCAACCGAGCGCGTGTATAAATTGATACCGAGTCACGTTACCTAATGGAGGCCTTGAACTGTTAATACCTTAGCTTTAGTGCTCAGAGATGAGACATGAGTTTATTATACACTGTTAGGGAGAACTTGGTACAATTACCAAGGGGGTAGTATGATTAATGTACTGCGCTGCACCGATACACTGTGTAGTAAATTGATACTAAGGACGTGTTTCCTAATAGAGGCTATGTACTGTAAATACCCACACTTTTAGTGCTCAGAACTGTGGACGTCAGATTATTAGACACACATTAATAGCAGTTTCGGACAATTATCCAATGTAAGATTATTACAAGGACTGAGCTACAAAAGACCGCTTGTAATAGACTAATACCGAGAGATAAGCTACCTAATGGCAGCTAATGCACTGGGTGACACCACAGCTTTAATGCTCAGAACTGAGACGTGAAGACTATTAGACACCACTAATAGCAGTTCGGACAATTAGCAAGGTGGTATGATTACAAGGACTGAGCTACAACGGACCGCTTGTAGTAGTAGACTGGTATCTAGACAACTTAACTAATGTCAGCAGAGTACTGTTCATCCTACCGTAATACCGTAGTTTTGTAACCGCTTAGTATTTAAAATGTAAATGTTTTTAAACACAAAATACTATCTGGCATCACTGTTGACATTACTATTACAATAGTTTTTAAACGTTCTTGACTACTATTATAACAAATTTCGGAGATTTCCAACACAGACTTGTAGAAGTATTCATTTAAAGTGTTTAAGTATTTAATCTTAGAACAATAATGTTTCATTCAGTTTCCTATTACATTCTTAAAATATACATGTTATGACAAATAATAGTAAACCTTGTATATTGAAATACATTTAAAATTATACTTCAAAGAATAACTCTGAGGATTAGCTATTAAAGCAGCATTTACTTTCCAAATCTATGTCGATTCTCTAGCAGTAATATTACAAAATGGTTCGTAAAAAGCAACCGAAGCGGAACGGCCTTTTACGGTTCGTGCGTTTACATAGAAAGTCCAACTCATATTTCCTGAGACCTTTACAGTTGAATTAATTTGAACTTATAGCTTCTTGAATTTTGCTTTTTTTTAAATATTTTTATTCCAAGATATTTAGGTTTGGTGTTTGAACAAGTAGCCGAGCAAGTAATTTAAGGAAGTCTTCCACTACTTTTATGAATATAAGTTAGACCTCGCCCGCGGATCGAGCGCTAACATGGGCTCTTATGGGAGGGAGAAATTCCCTCATTTGCTGGAGAAATCCCTTTCATGTGCGGGAGAAATTCCTGCTCACACTCATATCCTATGAAAATGTTCCAAATTCTGTCGAAATTATCGGTTTTTTTTCGGTATAATCGGTGATTTTGGGGTGTGAAAATCGTTTGTTTTCGTAAAATCGGTGATTTGTTGGGTCCGGTGAGGGGGAGAAACGAGGGACGGAGGGAATTCCATTATGGCGGCCGAGGGGCGGAAAAAATTGGCGGGAACAGGGTAACCTAACCTCACATTCTTGGTTTCCCGCGTATTCAATATGGCTGCGCCCAGTTGGCGGGAACAGGGTAACCTAACCTCACTTTCTTAGATGGCTGCGCCCAGTTGGCGGGAACAGTAGAACATAACCTCAATTGTGAAATTGGCGGGAACAGGGGAAACATAACCTCAATTGTGAAATTGGCGGGAAGGTAAACTAAACAAGAGAAATAAAGACGAATCGTACCTTATTGTGTGTATGCGGTGAGTCGATGTGGGCCTGGATGTGGTTTCGGAACATCCGTACTACGTATAGTACCCAGGTTAAAAACATTATCCAGTATAAGAAATCGGTCCAGAGAGCTGGTAGACATCCTACGACTGGATAATGTCCCGTCCCTTTGGAATTTGGAATATAAATTTTGAATGTGAAGCCAATTGAATAATTTTAAGCAATAGAGGTAGAGAGAGATCTACCTGGGGAGATATATTGTGAATCTTCCCACAATCAGCTCACGGCACGTGGGGCAATCTATCCCCCACTCTGTTGGAGCATGGGACGGCAGAGTGTATGCCCACACAGTCGAAAGAGCGATTGTTGGTTAGATTCGCAAAGCAAACGGGGCAGGACACTTCGCGGGGTTGAGTGGCAGGGGTTGATCCGTTGGACGGCACAAGCGGTGTTTTCTACGTCGGGAGTTCCTCCTCCATGCGGGTAGCTGTCTCGTATAGGAAATCCGCGAGGATGCTGCGGATTTCCTCCCAAGCGGCTGGAGCGGCGGCACGGAACTCCTCCTCGGGTCTCCGCACCATCCACCGTTCGCGGGTTTTTTCCTCCCAAGCGGCTGGAGCGGCGGCACGGAACTCTCCTCCTCCTCGGGTCTCCGCACCATCCACCGTTCGGTGTCGTAGACGGCCCCCTCACTGATGCCCTGCACCTGAGCGACTATACTCAGGGACCTTGACACCGCCCTCATTGCCTTCCCATTGGGGATCTATGTCCTGTAACATAGGTAACGAATTAAACAGATGAAACACTACGTAGTGGCATGGATAATGTAGGGAATGAAACTTACTGCAGATGGTGAGAGGAGGGTGGGCGAGCCGGCAGCCACTTCCATGGATATGAGGGACTTCCTGTGAGGTGGGGTCGGGGGAGAAACCAGAGTGGAAGGAGCCACTACTGATGGGCGAGACTGTTGGTGGAGTAGACTGATTCAACCTCCGATAGAACCGTGAGAGAGATCCTCATAGGACTCGTCTCCGGGTCGAGGGGTTGCGGTCGGAAGTCCCCCAAGAAGTACTCAACTGTCAACAAGAAATAAATCCATTTTTTGATTCTGTAACACAGAGCGAAACCTGCAATATAATATGAATGCCCTATATACTAACCGAAATCGACCTCATCTGAGCTGGAATTAGATTCCTCCATCACCCACCCTTTGAGTCGCCTCGTCGGGAAAAGTCGACGCCTCGGCTATAGCCCTATCGCAGCAGCGATTAGAACTCTCCTCACGATTGTCAGAGGGGAGAGTGATGTTTGGGTTAGCACTCACCGGTCCACCCGAGAGTCCGATGGTTGAGAACTCAGATCCTAAAGCACAAGTGAATTAATACATGGCGGGTGCCCGCCACCGGTTGCGGGACTTAGCAGACACGAATACTGCACGAATGGAAAATAGGATAACGGAATTCACCTCTTCAATACCGGCGCTTATGACATGCAGTCGGCCCGCGTCGAGTGGTCACACCATTGCCCAGACCTGAACATCCTCTGGATCTGAGCCTCGTACTCGTTCTGAAATAGAGTTCGATTATAGGGACTGCAGTAATGCGTAATTAGTACAATACAACGGTAACAATAGTGTAACTGACCCTGGTCACCTCACGCTGAAGGACAGGAAGTGTAAGCCCGATCATCACACCATTATTCTGAAAAAAGAGAAAAATTAAAGATAGAAAAAGCTGCCACACACCTAAGGAGTAAAAATTAGAGTATTGAAATGTGAGCTAACCATATTCAGATTGGTCTATAGACCCCGCTATCCGTAGTAAAGTAATCGATCCCGGATAGCCCCGGGCACAGGGATCGGTTTGACTCCTACGCCAAACCGTTTGAAGTGGATGGTTGGTTCCTAAAAAACACTTTACAAGTTAGAAACAGTGTTGAGGGGACAACTCGATAGAACAATAAATAATCAAAACAATAATTACCCCTCGAGATCGTTGCCCACCACCACCAACAGCAAACATGGCGAAAACGGTAAAACTAGTTGCCACAGACATAGCAAAAGCTATCACAGCAAGTGCAGCTGCAGCCGATGGCGGATCGAGCGCTAACATGGAGCTCTTAATGGGAGGGAGAAATTCCCTCATTTGCTGGAGAAATCCCTTCATTGCGGGAGAAATTCCCTGCTCACACAGCTCTTATCCTATGAAAATGTTCCAAATTCTGTCGAAATTAATCGTGTTTTTCGTAAAATCGGTGATTTGGGGTGTCAAAATCGTTGTTTTTTTCGGTAAAATCGGTGATTTGTTGGGTCCGGTGAGGGAGAAACGAGGGACGGAGGGAAATTCCAATATGGCG
>NW_025783440.1:0-31561 GCF_021130785.1 Homalodisca vitripennis
ATGTACAAATAAGTAAAGGTGGAAACTATTTGAAACATCGGTTTTCTTCTCTTTTATGCCGTTATAATAAGTATTTGTAGGTTTAAAAATTCTAATTACTGAATTGGGCAAGGTTAATGTTGCACAAATTTAATCACCCATAAAAAAACAAACTTGCTCAAACGTTTGTATATGTATTTGTAAACATATTGTATGCAAAAAACCACACAATTGTTTCGTCCCGATATTGTTACACAGTGTTGTATACCACACAGTTTTCTTCAAAAAAAACCGGCCATCCACAACTACACACAACACACACACACACACAACACACATATATAATATAGTATATGATATATTTATAGGCTATATATATATATATCCGGACAATCCGTATACTTATATACTTTTAAAAGATTTTAGTTGCTGGGACTATAAGTGATATTTAAACAAATTTCAAATTTATTCCCCACCATCCTTTCAAACTGAGAGTCCCATATTTAATAAATAAAATATTTTTTGAAAATTATATCATTATATATATATATATATATATATATATATATATATATATATATATATATATATATATATATATATAGTTACACAAAAGTTGAGAGGGGGTGCAACTTATTTTTAAATCGCCCTTTAAATTCGATTACAAAATTTGACTACCATACGTCCAAATCCTCTGCATAATTCCATTCAAACTTAAAAACATACTATTAGTTAGAACCAACGTTGAAGTCAAGTTAAAACACGTAATATGTCCTGAATGGAAGAGCAATGTTTGTTACCTAGATCGTTCCAGAACAACGAGGAATATTGTAGCAGGTTTGGCTTCAGGCGTGGCATTTCCAGAAGCGAGAGATTGTCGTCTGTATTTGTACATACATTCTTGGGCACACGTCTTGAATGTAATCGTAATGTAGTATATCTTTGCTTCTTACGTGGTTGTTTCTTTCCTTTTAACAAACGACGTAGCATTTTGAAGATAACAATTATATTCCAAGAAGATAACAATCCATTCCAAAGAAGACTTAGCAGTCTCGTTTGGCCACTACGCTATTAATCGTAGGCCATTAATCCTTGAATTCAAGGTTTAAATTACAGTTCAATACCCGATAAACTTCGTGTATTACAGTTTGAAATAGTTCAAATTCAGCAGAACAAATCCACCTACTACAGAACAAAGTCGTTTATTTTTCATGTATTTGGAGTATCAGTGGATTATTGTAGATCTCTCTTGAAAATAATATTCTCCTGATATATAACTACATTCCTTTTGAAGATTGTTATAAGAGTCATATAATGAGAATATAAGCAATGCTGTTTTAATATAATTAACAGTTGTTAAGCATAATAACGACATAACTCGTTTTTCAAGGGTTCATCTCGATCTTGGGGAGATAGGGTTTAGATTACTCTGACTTTAATTAAATTCTGATCTTCCTAATAACATAATTTGATGAAGTTGTTTAATAAAAATAATTCTATCTTTAAAATATTAAAAATACAGTAAAATACTAGATATATATTTTAACGGAAAGACTTGTATGCTATATTATTATGCGTGTACATAACACTGTATATTATATTTTTCTGATATGTTTTTAGCTTATTTTGTAATTTATTATTACAGGGTTCGTTAAAATAAATGGAGTAAAGGTATCATTTAATTTTTCAATAACCTACTGATGATAATAATCATCATTATTAAAATCATGTAATTTTTTACTGTTCTCATAGCAAATTTCAGATTTATATTTAAAATCAACACGTAAAATTTTACTCCTCAAATTATTGAATAGTATTTACATTTCTAGAACAATACATTTGTATTATTAAAATTAAGGAAAAAAGTTAATATGTCATAAAATTTTACAATAAATAGAAGAAAACACATGTATTTAAGAAAACGTTTTGTTAAAATAGACACCGCCCTCAGCGATACCAGACATTGATTACCTACACAGAATCAAATGTACATATTAAAGACTCTTGTTTCAAAATGTGCAAATTACAGTTTTCAAACAAAAAATTTACACATGGCCTTTTTACTACCCGGAATTTCGTTTATTATTGTTCACATATTAGAGAATCAGTTATCTTACGTATTATTAAAAAAATTACCCTGATATGACACTTAAAGGAGTTTTTCAATGAATAATTAGTTATATATTATCTATTAAAGGTTGTTTATTCATTTATTATAAAATTTTAGCTCTTTAAGTGTTATTTGTATTTAATATAACTTTTGAATTTTATTACATACTGTTTACTTTTATGTTTTGAAAGAAAACACAAACCAATTGTAATATATAGTTTTAGTTTCCTCTCTACACCATCATTCACTATTCTAATTTTGGATGATGATATATTTTGAGTATCTAAAGCTAACAATATTATATAATGATTATGCTGTAGGTGTACCGTATACGATATTACGATAGTACCAAGTATACAACCTGTACTTAAATATAATATGAAAATAAAGCATTCCTTTTAATATACCGCATTCTATATTTTCTAATGATATATTCAATATTTATAGTTCCTCCTAACTGCTGGTTTGTTTTCTTATTTAACAAACTGTGAAGAATTGGCCATTAAATATTTAATTTAACGATTTTTTTTAAGAGATGAAAATGGTTACTTGCTAGATATATTGGCAACTTAAGGTTATTCAATATTCAAACAAACATAGTATCGCATCAATTGGATTACCGTATATACAAATAAACCTGAATCGTTCATGTTGGTAGTAAACGTATTACGTATTACAGAGGGTTGAAAGACCATGGGCTTCTGATTTAAAACAGTTGATTCGACCTCCACTAAAACATCAATCATCCGCAATAATGGTGCGTTAGGGATTGTATAGTAAAGTGCAGTAATATGTCTCCTGTTTCAAAAGAACTTGTATTTTAAATAAAAAAACATTCCTGCAATATTTCCTTTCATTACCTTACATTTACATAATTTTACAGTGACCACACTTAATTTAGCGAATAAAGCCAGATTTAAATCTATATGATATATTGGGAAGAATAGATGAACAACAAATATAACTTTAAAAACTGTGACTAAGGACAAAAAGGCAAGGTATGAATAACGACGGTGTTCAGAGACAGGAAAATGAAAGATAACACGGAGCGAGGGCCGTAAATACAACATTAATATCACCTGAAGGAGATGGCTGTAAAACTGGAGACATATGACACAACGAAAACCTTATTGAATACGTGGTATGAATAAAACGTTACTACTTCGAATTTAACGTAACAGATTTTTCTCTCTTAACGTAATACATTAAGAACATTCTCTTTGTTTTAGTGAGCGTCACCATAGCGTCTGTCCATGTTATCTGACCTTCTGCACGATAGTTCCTTAAGAGAAAAGCTATATAGACTTGAAACTTGGTGTATATAATTCACCTAGTCCAAAGAATATTGCTTTTTCTTTTGTTTTAAAAGTTGAAATGGCAACAAAATCCACTTTTTAAAACATGATGCTTAACATAATACGTAAATATACTTGCAATACATGTACAAAAGTATGTATAAAAGTATGACATATTTGTCACCAACATTTTGATACTCCGTTGTATTGTTTTACTTACGACCAGCAGCATAAAAAATAGAATGCATTACGTTACAACCTATGACTAATAGTAAATGATTTTATATTTTATCAATACAATGTGAATTTCAACTCAATTTTTATTATTCTAAAGCGTTTCCCCTACGCATCAAGCCTGTTAGCTTAAAATAATTCTATATATAAAAAGTCTACTCGTACGAACCCAAATCGTGTTTTTAGAGATATTTTATTAAATTGTAATATAAACCGAATGGGCTTACCCATATAAGGCAATTAAAACAGACTACTAAGGTGTAAATACATCAAATTAATTAATAATGAGGGTAAAGGTTGGGTTGGGATGAATATATGTAAAATTGTGCTCGCAAATTATAAAATAAAGGATGAAATAGGTTGTAGGTCACACGTTAACGAAGGCTTCACTGTCATACGAAAACAGCAAAGACTCTGGTTTTTTCATCAATAATGCAATAGACATTACTAGACATCACAGTTTGTAGTATCTCCAAAAGTCATCGGCTACTTTCACCTTATGAAATCATATATGTATCTTCGATTATATACAGGGTGTATATTATGTCTGGAAACACCCAAATATATCCCTTTTAATAATTTATAATATAAAATTTTGAAAACCTCTTTACAATCGTGATTAGAGATTGGGCATCCTACTTTTTGGATAAGACAATGTTTTGTCTATGTCACACCAACGGGGGACGGTCCTGCCCGAGGGGTATCGTGAATATTTCTTAATGGAAAGCCTATACCTTCGTGATACATAATTTTAAAGGTAATAGGCTTACTGAATTGAAATGGCCTCAAAACCGCAATCTCAAAGGAATTATTTCTATCAGGAAAATAGATGCATTTTTAAGTATTGAAAAATTTACTGATGTTCAACAATGTAATTTTTACACATGGTGTCTTGCCAACAAAATGTGTTACACTAATTTTTTAGCATTTTTTAAAAAGATGTTCAAGTTAAAATAAAAATAAACAATTTATTTTTAAGCTGGTTTCATTAGTACAAATTTACCAGTTTTTATGTTACAATGAATTATAAAATTATGAGTCCACTTTCTCTGATTACTTATGAATCTGTACGCTTGGTGTTTTCCAGTCAGCAGGGAAGGTTTAAAGAGACTAAAGGTCACTAGCCTATGAAGAAACATTATTGTGGTTATTAATCATCTGGTCTAACAGAGTATTCAGTTTGTTGAGGCCATGGAGCTTTTTCACTAGACAGGGTCTATAGCTTCGGGAATTACAAATGGACAAAGGTTATATCATTCCTGTCGAGTTAATCAGTGTCTCTGAAGCATTTGCTGTCAACAAGAGGGTTAAAAAAATTCTAACATTTACAGTTGAGGTTCAGTTTGTTATTTGGCATTTTAATGGAATTGTCTGAAAAGAGAACGAATTTAACTCTGTTGATGATGCGAGGATATGGGCGGATCGTCAAAGATCTTTATCGGGAAGTTTTGTACATTTGTTTAATGACACTTTCTCCAGAAAGGAATCCCATAAGTTGTTTCAACAATATCAAAAACTATTGAGCGTTTTGAAATGACAGGGGAGTTGTAACAGTAAATCGGCCCCAAAGTCGGGTAGGGGTATACAATCTGGCAACAGATGAAGAACATGCACTAGATGTTTTCGCAAACATTTATTGAAGACCCACATACATCGCTCAGAAAAGCTGCACTAGCAACATGATATGCAACCCTATGTCTGTGAGGGGTGGAAGATTTTTGAAACATTAATAGAATACAAACCATTTAAAGTTTCCATTTAGTCCCAACAGTTAAGTGAGGGAATGATTACGACAGAAGAGTTGAGTTTTGTGAACTTGTGATGGGCGCAAATGTGATGGACAATAGAGATTTTCTGGGAAAAAAACACAAAATACTATTTTCTGATGAGGCAATCTTTTTTCCTAAATTGGGCAATGTTAACAGGCCACAATTGCCCGTTTACTGGGCTAGTTGAAAACCCACATTGGATTACTGAGTCCCATTCACGAGCAACCACAAAAACTGGAACGTATGGTTGGTGGAATTTTAGGTAACAAAATTGTTTGGACCCTTTTGTCATCAAATGGAAAATTTAATATGCTCGAACTCTTTACTACAATATGCTCACAAAATGAAATAATTCCAGCTATTCAAAATTGCATCAGGAGAATTACTTGGTATAATGTTAATAGGTTCTTCAGCAGGGATGGTGCCTCTCCAACCCCATTCATGTGGAGCACAGGTAAAGAGAAGTAATTTGGATTTAAGGTTTCCTCACCTTAATATTGGATTGGCCCGAAGAGGAGAAATCCGCAAAATGGCTACGTCCAAGATCTCCTGGATTATGTCTACCAATATCCGATTTATTTCCTATGGGGGTCATTTAAAATCCAATGGTTTATAGAAGAAAGCCTCACTAATTTGGAAGACCTAATGAAACAGGATTATAGAGAGAGATTGCTTTTGATAACTGAAGAGAATGTTAGGCAAACTCTGTCGAATCATTTTACACAAGATTGGCTCATTGTCAAACCGTGTATGATAGGAACACAGTTATCGAACAATTGCTTTGACACCAAATGCCAGGTATAAAACGTTTGTTGTAAGACTTTTTCTAACAGCATACATTATTTTTTTATTTGTAAATTAAGAATATCAATAACATATATTATTTCCATTAAATTGTTACTGTAATAAAAAACTGGCAAATTTTGTGCTTAATTAGAACACCAGCACTTAAAAGGAAATTTTTTGTTTTTATTTAATTGAAACATTTTTAAAAAAATGCCTTAAAAAAATTAGTGTAACACATTTTGTGGCAAGAAAATCCATGTTAAAAATTACATTTGTTGTAACATCAGGTAAATTTTACAAATACTAAAATATGAATGCTCTATTTTCTGGAGTAGAATAATTCCCTTGAGATGCGGTTTGTGTGGACATTCAATTCAGTAATGCTATTACCTTTAAAAATTATGTATCCACAAGGTATCAGAGCTTTCCATTAAGAATATTCACGATACACCTCGGCAGGACGTCCCCCGTTAGTGTGTGACAATGAACAAAACATTGTTCCATAAAAGTTAGAAGGATGCCCCAATCTCTATCAACGATTGTTAAGAGAGTTTTCAAATTTATATTTAAAATTATTAAAGGATATATTTGGGTGTTTCCAGGACATAATTATAACCAACCTGTATATACAGGAAACGTGCATTTGAAAATGAAATAAACGTTCTCCCTCTGGGATGTTCAGGCCGTTAGGGTCGTTTGTTTAATAATGGCTTTACAGGGAAAACCATGATTTAAACAAAAGTGAGGAATCCTGCAGAATAAATAAAATTTGTAAACATATAACTAATAATAAATCATATTGAATATTTAAAAATGTGGCATAGTACCACACGTTGGGGTGTAACTATCTGTAATATTATTGTTTGAGTAGGTTTGTCATCTGTAAACTTTAAGTTTTAATTTTTACATAAAACGTTCTCTATTCAATGGTACTTTGATGGAGACTAATAATCGGGAGACTGGAAAAACTTCTTCTCCTTTTTTAAACCTCAGTGGTAATCATATTCTCTGAATCTATAAAATATATATTGACAAGTTACTGAATGTGTACAAATATAACGCAGCATTTACTAAAAGCTACACACCATAACATATGAGTCGACCAATTCCAAAACTCACTAACTCCACTTTCCTAAATTTTACAGGATGAGAAAAAAACTATAGTGGTTAAAGTATAACACTCAAAGTAATTATTTTATTGTTATGAATAATAAATCCTACTACTAATTGGTTTTAAACAGTAAGAAATTAAATGTATTTCTTTTGTTGAACTAGAAAACAACAGTTAAATATTGGAGTTAGAGAGTTTTGGAAATGGAGATTGGTATTAGACAGTTTTGTTGCAGTACGGTTTTGATTTAGGTAGTTTTTGTTGCAACATTGTGTTTTAGGGCAACAAGGTTGGGTAAATATTATAAAACTTGTAATAATGAAAAAATATGTATTTAAATTAAACAATTTTGTATGCAATTAAACTTAAATACATTTTGTTGTTTTAAATTCATTTTTTACAATGCAAAGTTGCCCTCTAAGATTAAAACTTCATCCTCCATTGGATCTTCATGTTCATTAGGATCATCTTGATTAAGTTCCTGGTTTTCCCCATCATTGGTAGTAAATAGATCAGCGTAAGTACCTAAGAAACTCCAGTTGATCCCATTGTTCCCCATAATGTTTTCGTAGTAGTGTTTTTACATCCTTGAACTTTTGCAGGATTAACCTGAACAGAATTTGGTTTCATCGGGGGGTTTATGTTTCTCAAACTACAGCCTTTCTTGGCTATTCCTCTGGACGCTCCTATATCGTTTTTATAGGCTACTTCACCCCTTAACTAATCCATTTCCTTTTTTGCCTCTTGTTAATATGAATCGTTTACAAGTGGAAAACTTAAAGTGCCATTGACCTGGCTTCTTTACTGTTGATCTGCATACTTCCATCCAGTTTTCAACATCAAAGTCCAAACCTAATCTATTGACCGTTCCACTTTCTCTAAAAATGTCAAAGTACGTGTTTTGGATGGGTGATGCTTTCAACTTTTCTGACTTTTCTCTCTATTACCCCAAAAACTCTATCGGGTGGGATGTAAGAATGTCCTGGAACCGGATAGTGGAATTACAATTGTCTTAATGTGCTGCGGTGCTTTAGTCAATAACCAGTTTAGTAACGCTGTAATAAGAATGGTATTTTTATTTTGTCCTCCAGCACCATCTGCAAACAATCTAATTGTATGTACATTTTCTGGATAGACTGTTTCTGATAATCGATGGCGAACACAAGAAGCTATTTCGCTTGAACCTTTCGCACCTTCCATTTCAGTCCAAGCATAAATGAAAGTGTTTTCAACTGTCTGCTTTGACAGAGAAGAAACCGAGACACATTGTAAAAATTATATACATAAAACTGTCGTAAGAAATAAGCAGCTTGATCAGTTCAACTTAGGAAAAATTAGATTTTTTTGGCAGTCGAATGAAAACGTGATTGTCCCAGCCTCTTCAGATTGCAATAGCTCAAAAAACATCTTACCTCTTTTTTTGTGAACTTGTAATTCTATTTTCAGTTTCCCCTATTCTTCAAAATCTACCACAGATAGAATCTTCTCTTTCAGCTTAAGACATTGAGAACACTGGTCTGTTGCTGGTGACCCAAAACCCTACATTATAATTCTCTACAAATATTTTCCTAAAGTACTCATACTTGACTTTAAACTCATTTTCAGTAGTGTTGTTGTACGATTTCCACAGACTAGAGATACTTAAATGACTTGCTAGGTACTGCCGTCTGGATTTCCCTCGGCAATAATGTGACTCTACAGGTTGTAGAGCCTCAATAAAGGTTTTTACTTTGGATAGTTTTTCCTCAGACTTTTTAGAATCGATGGTCTCCACCTCGAAGTTCTTTTGGCGATTCCGCCAGTTTGAAACACAAGACGGCACAATCTTTGTACTCTAAATTTTGAAATATTTAAAATATCTAAAAAAAGCCTTTTGGCAAACTTTTACCAATTCACTTCCTCCTTCATTGCGGTATGATGGTATGAAATATTCAATAGCCATACCTCTTTCAGAAGAATGAGGACCTTGAAGCCGATGTCTTTTTGGAACTTTTCCTTTGGCGTACCTCAGTTATAAATTGATCTTGGTCAATTTTATTGCAAGATTTGTAGAACCCCTGATGAAAACGTCTTATGTCCTGCATATTAAGACGGGAACAGTCATAACAGTGCTTGGATCCGTTAGCTCTTTCACGATGTCCACAAGTTGGAATATTTGGGAATCCTTGAGCGGAGTGTCTGAAACAAATCATATTCCGTAAAGCTAATTAAATAACCAGTATTTAAAAACAGAAATAAAATACAAGCCGATATCATAAAAACAATCAATGCTGTGAAAATGTTTAAGTGTACAGTTAAAGGGTTTTAGGTTATGTCATCATTGGATAAAACATACAAATTTAATTATGTTGTCCTGTAATAAATATAGTTTAGCTTACCTCTTCTTTTTGTCCTTGGTTTTCTTCCAGTTATCTACTCTTCTTTTTCTCTTTCTCGTGGAATTGTCAGGCATTGGTTTCAACATTACCGCTTTGTAATAAGGTTACCTCTGGATCAGCCATATTGTACAAAACAGAAATAACTAATGAAGTAAACAAACAATTTCCCAAGATGCACTGCTGTACAGTGTAGCCAATATATAAACACAAAATAATAACTATTTTGAAGGAACTGCCCACTTTCTGTTTGAAGAATATGTTGCCAATGACTATCATATGATTAGGGAATTAGTCAGTTTTGTTGCAGTACTGCCTTGAAGTGTGCTAGTTGAAGCCTGGAGTTAGAGAGTTTTGAAACAGTAATGGAGGAAGATGAATTAGCGAGTTTTATTTCAGTAAAGGGATTGGATTTAGAGAGTTTTGTTGCAGTTGCAGTTTTTTACATTGATATTTCCATAAGAATTAGAGAGTTTTGGAACAAGATCTTTTGCTACCTTATAAAACTCCCCAAATACTGCCAAATACTATAAAAACCTCAATTTCAAAAATTTTGGAGTTAGTGAGTTTTGGAATTGGTCGACAAATATAAGAATTTTCAAGCCCAAACAATTCTTGCCAAAATCGACAAAGCTGCCAGTGACATTGTGTCTCAAGGGAACCTTATCAACATTAACAGTGTTCTGCTACTGACAAATCTGCAGCAAAATTTGTTGTTTAAAGGGACATTTTTATCTTTGATACACATTCATAGCCTAACAAATCCACAAAATCATGTTTAACCCTTAGAATAAAGGTTTTCTTTAATGTGTATTGAGCAGTTACAGTTTAAAGCTATTATACTTTATACACTGTTATAATTTGCCCCTTAGTTCAGAAGGTGAGGCAGACCACCCGTACAGTACGTATAGCGGGAAAACCAAACGAGATAGATTATTTCGTAACAACTTAAACTCCCATATTTCCACCCCAAAGAATCTGGAGAAATTATTTTTAAATTTCTAAAACTCCCCAAAAGGGTAGTTTTTGGGCGGTAGGAGTGGTTTTTAGAAAATTTTCGAATGTAAAGGTATGTTGAGTTATACCTCATTTTAAAGGTATTTCTTCACTGATTATTTTGATGCAAACAGTTTGAACCTATCTTGCCCCTTATGTACAGGGTACACCAAAACGTTAAAAAATCAGGGGTATGTGGGTAAATTTATTGCAACTACCTACACAAATTTAGAGAGACGATATTTTATATTAAAAACTAATGATGAGACAGCTTATCGAAAAATATCATCAAATGCCATCCTACCCCAAAATTTACACATTTTAAAAATACTTATAATTTTGAAATATTTAACAGCCCCTATCTAAAAAAATCAAATAGCAACCTAGGTTGTGTTGTACTTAATTAGAAAGGTCTTTAAGAAATAAACATTTTCTACATTGAAAGTTTGTCTCTATCTCCAATAGTTAACTCAGTTACCTGTAAAGTTAAGTAGTGTACCTCCGTTTAGTGTTAATATTGATTAAGATGGATTTAAATTCAAATATTTTCGAAGTTTATGAACGGACGAAGTAAAAAAGAAAGGTGCGTGTCATTTGTTCCGAATATAAATATTTTGCCAAGAGAACGACTTTGTGAAATGGTCAACAAATGACATTAAGCGTTACGGATAGTCGGAACGTTGGCGTTGCAGGAAAAACAGGTGCCATCAGGATGCACAATTAAAATTCAACAATTGGCTGGAAAATTCAAGTTTGGGCGTCGGACAAACTGCTATTATTCATTTATTTTCGGATTCAAAAACTTACGAGTGTTGATTTCTGTGAGCGGGAACTGAAAATTAATCACAACACTA
This sequence comes from Homalodisca vitripennis, assembly GCF_021130785.1. Classification (NCBI taxonomy): domain Eukaryota; kingdom Metazoa; phylum Arthropoda; class Insecta; order Hemiptera; family Cicadellidae; genus Homalodisca; species Homalodisca vitripennis. The sequence continues at coordinate 11,510 of NW_025783440.1, forward strand.
TAGTCAATTGGAAATAACTACTTACGAAAGGTATGTGCAGCCAAATTACTAGCCAATCGACTTGTAATAGGAGTGTCCTGGACTAACAGTGGAGATTAATGAATTTGTATTCGCTAAGAGTAAGTATAAAGTAAGTAAGGTGCCAAAACAACCGTGGGTTTTTGGTGGCATTTGTCACGAGACAAAATGTTGTTTTTTGTTTTGCTGTTGAAGACAGATCTGGTGCTTCGTTTATGCCCATAATTGTTGAAAGTATTTACTCCAGGAACACATATCATGTCCGATAAGTGGCGATCCTCCAATGGAATAAGGAATGCTAACAGGAACTACGATCACAACATTGTAAAACACAGTGAAATATTTATTGATCCGGAAACAGGTGTTCACACAAACTCTGTTGAAAGAATGTTGGGCGTTGCTAAGTTAAGCTTTTGGCGTCAGTATGGCAGTCATTCGAAATTGCTGGGACCCATTGAAGACTTCAAGACATTGCGGCTCAGTAAAAATTCTGTAAAATTGTTTGTGTTCATTTTGGTGTGGGAATTAAATTACTCATTGATTATTGAGTTTTTTTTCTTCATATACTAGCTTTTTTCATAGCTAGTAATCAATTGTAGTTCATTATAATCATTCGTAAATGAAAAATTAGCGTTGGGGGCATATAACGGAATCTGACCCTCCAGGTACTACACTTATTTAAAACACTAGTAAAACTAAGCGGGTACTTCAAGGTAAAATAAAATTATAACAATTAATAATTTGAGGTAATTTTATTCTTATATTTTTAATATTCCATAATAATATTCAATTATTTTTCAGATTCGGTATGCCCTAAAACGAAGGCGCCCAATATACTCATAATTAGACACATACCCTCTCAGGTAACAGTTGTTAGATTGAATTTTGTGAATACAAAATTAGCTTTGAATCTTAGAACATGTTATATTACATTTTTATTTTATAAATGCATATACACATATTAGTATACAAACCATAAGAATGCAATAAGTAATGTAAATTCGTAGCTGAAGTTACGAGAAATGTGAATAGAATACTACTAGAACTTAAGAGTATATAAATATTAATAAATACTATTTTAAATAGTTAATATAGAGAAAAAAGAAATATTCAATATTTTTTGGCCAAAGTTTTCTCAAGTTATTCCATGAAGTCGCTGAGGTTGTGATCTTGTTAGAAGCAACTTTAATATTTCAATTTCGATAAGTTTTAATGACACTCTTCAACCTTTTAATCTGTTACACTTGGAACACACAGTTTACTTTAAATGAAAGTCTTTTAAAAGGAACTTTTATCACGCCAGCCGATAAAAACACTTTATATTTGAATGTATTAATAGAATATATTTACTTACTCTTATATTTTAAGGCACCTTGATTGATTGAGTTTATTTGCTTAATTTAAACATAAAGTGAACAATTTTATTTTAAGAAGTTTTATAATTTATCTAAATGTTTGGCCTTAAATAGAACATATATCCTTTCCGAATACTCAAAAATTGATATTTCAGTAGAACAAAAAATCATGCTACTAGTAAAGATTATAATCCAATAAAAATAATTCAGTTATCTACATATTTAGAAAACATAAAATATTTACAAATCTGTATAAACAGGATTGTTTAATGTATATTTATTATTTATCTCGTTCAGATAAATGTGCTGTGGCTAGGTGACATTAAGAAACTTACAAATGCGTACGTGTAAATAGTGTATTCAAGAAGAGGTCATAAATAGGTAAGTAAAAGACAAAGAATCCTAATATTATCCTACAAATGTTTTACCCTGAGGAGTGCAAAATATGATTTCAAAAACTGTAGAACAACATAGTGCATACAGAAATATTTTGGCTGTTGACATTTAATTTAGTTACTGGATAAAATGGCAAATGTATTGTATAATATTTATTGTTTAAATGTATAAACGAAGCCTCTTCCATGTTTCTGGTGAGCGGAATCCGGTGTATGTACACACAATAAACTATCGAGGTCACCTAGGCAGTTTAATTTGTCAAATAAACTCTATTTTTACTACATATAATATATTGGTATTAAAAAATGGTAGACTCGTTTTATACGGAGTCTCAATTTCTGTTCGCCAAAAAGTGTCTCTGGTTACATTGGTCATATGATTAACCAAGTTGGCAAACAATAAAAATAGAAAATAATAATAAGGGAAGCAAGTATATTATTTATAATAATTACATAATTTTTTTGCAATAAAATATAATAACGTGAAGATTATTTTTTTGTAACATATTTTGGCTGTCGGATTTTAAGGGGATTCACCACTGAAAATAATGAAAAAAATATTAAATTTTCAAAAAAAGTTTTTTTGTCATATTTTTGTCATTTGGAACCTACTGAACAAAAACATAGTATCCTAAGACCTATATTTTAACCCTAAGTGTGAAAAAATAACGTTTTTTGCAAGCGCGTCAATGGCCAAAATTTCACATTTTTACTAAATAACCTTATTTTTTACTAAAAAACATCATAATTTCTTTTATATACTTCATTATAAATTATGTAAACCAGATATTTAAATCTAGTTTAATACGCATATCAATCATTGTACTGTTTTATTTTCATTACTCTATGCTGAAGAAGAAGAAGAAGTAGTAATAGAATAAAAAACAAAACAATTTTGTGTTCTGTCATCTGTCATTCTACTGTCGAGTTTCAGGCTGTTTGTTTTGAGTGAAGTTTAGTTCATTTTTATGCCATAAAAATATGGGAAGAGTCAAGAATACAAAAAAAATGTTGCTAGAAGAAATAAGGACAATATTGCAAAAGCGGTATGAGGTGCAACCTGCAACCTACGTCACCGACCTAACTCTGTTTTATTTTACAATGTATATATATGTATATTTTATTGAAACACTGACATAATAATATGACCTAATATTGATGTATAATACAAACCTTTTGACCTAATATATTGTGTAAATTTATTTCAGAACCATAAACTAAAAAAATATACGTGATATATTAGTGTTGAACCTACTTTTTACTTTCTATTGCAGTTTTCCGAAAGTTTGAATTTCGATCAATTTTCAGACAAAAATCGATATATCTTGGGAACTAATTGAGATAGAAAAGGTGTTCATATTTTTACCACATATTAAGTAGATCTTTTTCTAAATATTTAGGTAGAATTAGATTTTTTAGGTATAAATGATGAATAGAAACATAATTTTATATATATATATGCATGTTTTTTTTTTATGTCTAAAGTTTACTAAATTATTTTATTAAAACGACTAATGCTTACCATGATAAATCTACCTAAATATTTAGAATAGATCCATATCTTCAAAATTAGACCATGAGTAGTGCAATATGTTGGATAGTTTCTTAGATATATCAATTTTAAATATGGTCTGAAAAAAACGCGAAAAAACCCCCCGTTTTTATTCGCTGTAGGCTGTATGTGACAAACTATTTGGCCGTTTTATATTTTTGTATTTTTTGTTAGCCTACTACACACTAGAAAAAAAAATGGTTAAGCTATTTTTATTGTGTGTTTAAAAAAAAGTATGTTTTCAGTGGTGAATCCCCAAAGCAACTTAATGGAAACCTACACTAAAATTTTTGAACATAGCATGGAACTAAGTATCACCACATCAATTTTTAGTACATATCCACACACACATGTTTAAATATACATAGTATATATTTATATAAAAGTGAATGTGAATGAGTGTGGACGTAGGTTAGCATCGTTATAATGGAAGGAATACATTCTGGCTTTTTAAAATCAATAGATTTGTCACTGGCTAATGCAATTTCTATCAATATACAATTCAAGCTTCTAAATCAACTTAAACAGTAAAAATAGTAAATAACGGGTCCATTCGCAACCACTTTCACTTCGAAAATCCAGAATAGATTTTGCTTCTGAGAGGAAAATTCTTAGGACACGGAAAAAGCGTAAGTAATACATTTTATAATCTTTACTATGACACCTCGAGGATACGTAGATTCGTACAAGTGACATTGTGGAAGATAAGTCTAAAATACAGCGTGTATCAAAATGAATGACCTGATTTTAGAACTCAATATCTATTGCTAAAAATGTAATAAAACAATTATATTTATTGCAAAGTACTCACAAAATCTTAAAGTTTTAGGTATGTTATTTCAAATGTTCTATATGTCAACCAGCAGCAGCACCAACAACATCCAGACGATAGCTAAATTCCTCATAAACCTTTCACAACGTATCTGCGTTCACAGACCCTTATTGCGACAGTTATTCTGTTCTTTAGTTCTTCGATGTCATGAGTTAGAGGAGGAACAAACACTTTTTCCTTCACATATCCCCACAAGAAAAAGTCACATGGGGTCAAGTCTGGTGATCTTGGAGGCCAAGAATGAAGGGCATTGTCTCGAGGTCCCGTGCGCCCTCTCCGAACATTGTTGTGCCAATGAGGCGGAGCTCCATCCTGTTGGAAAATGAAGTCACTAGAGTCTGCCTGAAGTTGTGGGAAAAGCCAATTCTGCAGCATTTGAAGATAGCTCATTCCATTCACAGTGTCTCCCTCAAAAAAGAAGGGGACCGTACACTTTTTTACGAGAGACTGCACAAAAAACGTTCACTTTCGGCGGTCTCGTTCATGCTGAATGACGTCGTGAGGTTGTTCGAGTCCCCATATGCGCACGTTATGTAAGTTTACTGTACCACTAGTATGAAATGTTGCTTCATCACTGAAAATTTATCCTGATAAAAATGTATCCACTTCCATGTCCTCAAGTAGAGCATTACTAAATTCAACACGTTTCCTTTTATCACCAACCCGGAGAGCGTGTACTAATTTTTAGTCTGTATGGTTTGTACAGCAAACGACGTCTTAACACTCACCAGACATACATGTGAGGCATACCCAGTTGCACGGCGAGTAGACGTTCGTGGACTGCGCTCCATACTTTTGCCGAAACTGTTTCCACCATTTCGTCAGAAGTGCGAGGAACTTTTACCTTTGCACAAGCACCCTTCCTCTTCAAATTGGCGAATGCCATCGACGAATGTTTTTAGGTGAAGGCGGATCAATGCCGAAAACGACGACGAAAAGCACGCTGGACCGAAACAACTGACTCATCCTTGGCAAACTGCAACACACGAAAACGCCTTTTATTGAGCGGACGCCATTTTACTTCAGACTGATTTGGAAACGAAGAAGACACACTGACCGACATCTAGCGGCGATTTTATGAAACTTTAGGCCACGCCCATTCCAAATACACAGCTTTCCTTGCCCGCACGCCTTATGTTTCGTAATTATTACCGTACAAAATCAGGTCATTCTTCATTGATTACATCCGGTATAATTGTTGTATATTTTTGGTTAAATTTATTGTCTATTTATACAGTGAAAAAAATTATTAATCATGCTCTCTCCAATTTTTAAGCAATTAATACAATAAAACCTACGTATGGAGAGCACTTATAAATGATAAATACTTCAAACCGAATACTTTTCTTTATTTAATGTCTGTAAACTATGATTTCCTTAAAAGTTTAACTCTATCATAACGGTGTTTATTTGTGACTACAAAGTATAGTATTTAAACACTATAGTAGTACATTAGTGAACACGAAGAAATAGAAGTAAAGTTTACTTCAACATAACATAAAAACAATGTACATTTCAATAAACTTTTAATTTGATGTACTATAAAAAAACTTGCTTAAACAGTCCATGCAACATACCGTTCAAAAACTTATATTGTGGTTGTATATTACTAAATATTTACTCTCGCAAATTTTAGAACAGAAGTATTATAACAAAAAAGGAAAGCTACAAAAAGTTTTAAAACGCCCTCCTTTTACAACAAAACTTAAAAAATGTACAAACCATTGCTATAACACTGTTTAACGTTCCATATCTATCTATATATACACACAATACAATACAATTCATTTATATATATTTGTGTGTATGTCCCTTTATAGAATCGCAAACTATTAGACCGACCATTATAAAAATGTGTATGTATACGTATTTTTCCACGGAGAAGGTTTATATGCTAAGCCCATTGATGTAACTCACCACCAAGCGGCGCTGCAAAAGATAAGAGGTTTAAGAGCCCCTGCACCCTATAAACTGCAACTGCCAGACAGTTACGTAATATTACATAGCCAAACACTATTTGAAGGCGCTAAGTTTTTATGTATATTGTCTTTAAGATAAATTTAATGATTGAACTTAAAGTTTTGAGTGTAAAGTAGACCACTTTATAACAAAGTAGAGGTACGTTAACAATGGCTAATAAATATAAATAGATTTTCTTGATCGTGGCAACAACGCAAACTCTACACCGCCATTGGAAATATAAGATTCTCAATTAAAAACCCCAGAAAGTTCACATACACGGACCAAACAGCTAGTGACATACAAATTATTAGGTGGCTACAATGACCCACAATCTTGCCCATTTGTGGCCGCCCAGTATTTTAAATGCGAACTATAGCAATTGTTGGGCCCATTTCCGCCATACTATTAGTGTTACATGTTTAAATGTATTGATCTGTGTTAAAATTGCTGCATGTGCTTAGCAACGGGTGGTCCTCTAACCCTATGTAATATATACGCTTCCTAAAAGATTAAGTAAATCCGCAACTGAGCAACAATTGGTACCACTGTCATGTACCTAAATTAATAGTGAATAGTTTAGTAAAATAATTTAAAATTAAGTTTTGAAGTAAAGTTTATAAATAAATAATTTTTTTTTGTTACAAGACATGTAAGAACCTAACAAATACATTAATGAAATATAGTTTCAGTCATATTAGTATACACAAAATAACTTCTTCATAAATCTTACCTTGTGAAAGGTTAATAACAACTTTTTGAGAGATGGTGATTACCTAGTATGTCCTTGGTTAAAATTTTTTTTAAAAAACATTATTTCACGAAAAGAATTGAGTTTTATTAACGTCTGCCAAGAAAGCATAACGCCCAACATCCCCAATAAATACCAGTCCAGCTTTGACTAATTAAACATTAGTTTTCTAAAGCCCGTTTTATCTTTTTTAATTCCCCTAAATTATAGCTGATTACTTATGATTAAAAGAAATAAATAATGTTTTTTTGGAAAACTATTTTTATAAGGTAGTAGTTATCATATAAACACGCATTCAATTCTTACACACTGATCCAAAGAGATTATTTCTGATATTAAAAAAACCAAATTAAAAACTCAATATAAAACTTAAATGGATTAAGACACTTATTTATGCATAGTAAACGCATACAATTCATAAGCTATGGTTAACGTTTTATACAGAAAAGAAATGAAATGAATTTAACCTCCCACTATAAAATTCACGTCCTAAGCTAATAGTATTTATCCATACATGGATCTCGTAATCTACACTTGGTAGTAGCGAACATATGTGACACATATTGCACCATTGGAAAGGCTGCCATAAGTTTCTACTCACCACCTGTAAAAAATAATGTATGGTATTGTGTTGGGACATACAACAGTGCTATTGGCGCAGTGGAAATAAACTATATCTTTCACTATCATAAACTGATTATAAGTAAATTTTAGATAAGAGTAAAAACACTTTTAGAATAAGTCTTAGAGATCTAATAGTTGTTAATAAGCGCTAATTGTTGCCAATTTTAAATAAAGGAGCAATTTCATAAATAAACCCAACTATAAATATTGGTTAACAGGTAAAACAATAATTTTAATAGACGAAATTATTTTGACCTTTAGCAAGTTTTCAATAAATCCACGTTATAAATTATAAGAATCGTCATTTGAAACTGGATTTTTGGTCCAATAAAATTGTTCCACCCGAACCAATGCGTTAACCAATGGTATTTTAAAGTGTTCTTTTTTATTTGTTCATGTACACCACTGCATAAATACACTTCATTTTTAACTAATTAAAAACTTAAGTATTTTAACTAAACAGAACTGATGTTACATTCGCCATTTCCTAGATTTATTTAATTGATAAATTTTTTAAAAAAATGCAATGTGTCTAATAATTAATTAATTCATCAACGTTTGTCTTCATTAATCCCATGTTTTGATAAGTAATCCTTATAAAAAATTTAAAAAATTTTTAATGTACTTCATTTTTAAATCGTAGGATACTACAGTAATATTTGTTTATCTTGCTGTAGTATGTTATCTATACTCTCCATATACATTTTAATATTTTAAGTATTTTATAATGTAGTTATTAATAAATGGAATAACATGAATAATAAATATTATTATTAGTTAACATTGATATTATATATAAAACCTTTTCCCTCATTTAGTTTTTTTTTACAAATGCAAATCCTTTATTATAAATCATAAAATATGGACTTTCAATAACTAATATTCTTTGGAACAGATAAAGTTGTTTTTACATTTGACCCTAAGAAACTATTAGTGTTTTAACATAATTTCAATGATGAAGTACACTAACATTTCGAATAATTAGCCAGTATTGAGGGCTTACCCTTGAATAGTTTATTTAGGGCGGAGACCGTGGGTTTTTCATTGAGAGTTACATCGAGGGGACGGTTTTGTGAGGACATACCGATGATGGTAATTGAGGGGGGTAAGCGTAAATGGTTTATTGAGGGGCGTACCGTTATGGCCCATTGAGATGCGTGACATTAAGGCTTATTGATAAGTGGTATCGTGTGATCCTTAATAACAGAACGAACCGTGAAGGGTTATTTAGGGCGTAAATAGGCCTCTAGTTGTTGTTGAGGATGTATCGTGATGGTTATTGAAGGCTTTCGTATGCGTATATGGTTATTGAGGGCCAATTGTTGTTTTGTTGAAGGCGTACAGTAATATCTATTAAAAAACCCGTACATGAAGTTGGTTAATTTAGGAACATACCGTGATGAGGTATCTATGGCGTTATCGCAATTGATATTGATGGCCGCGCTACATTTTTGGTTGAGGGTGGCTGAGTAAATATTTTTTTTTATTGCATGGCTTTAATGGTAAACTGAGGGCGTACTGTCTGATGATTATTGAGGGGCGGTAACAATAATGGGTTATTGATGGAGTACACGGTAATAGATATAGATGGTGTATCTTGAAAGATTATTAAATGTGCTACCATTATGATATAATACTTTAAATCATGAAAAAGTAGCAAGTTTAGTATTATAACGTAAAATAGATACTCCTCTGAAGATATGTTTTATTAGAATAAATATAAGTTACACACTATGATCAAAACACTAATATGAGAATATGAGGAGTGAGTTGGCCAGCTTTCTGAGAGCACAGTTTGGACATCTAAAATTTCTAGAAACTGGCAGCTGCTGAGTTCCAACAACTTGGCTTACAATACTTTTTTAAAAAGCAGGAGTATCTTCTGAAAGTGGTGAATCTTTGAGTGCATATACTATATTCTCAAACCGCTTTAAACTTGTTGTTCATATGTAAGTGCAATAGTGAGCAAACTGTCACTAAACTTGTTCATAAATGCAATACCTTTGCAGCTTTGAAAATTCTACTCTTTTTGGTTTAGGGAATAAATTTAATGTAATGTATTTTCTAATATCGATTAATAGAGTAACGTGTCAGTATGCGACTAAAATTATTTGAAAAGACTTTTTATTCATTCCACAAAGCGGCCGTTTTACTGTGATGCAATATATTCACAGGAAGGTAATCCCATTATTATTCTAGGTTTTAGGTATAAAAATATTTTTTTTTACTATACCTGACATTTTAATTTTGTACTTTGTAAGAAAATATACACTAAGAAGCACTTGATGTATCAATTATTAATGAGTCATTATACTCATTTCCAAACTGTCAATACTCTTTAGGAACTCCTCTGTCCACTCGAACTCCTGTTTTCTTATTGAGTTCTTGCAGTAGGCTGCAGTAGTAGCATAATTTTATAATGAATTTAACAAAATAACTTACCACTTCAATCAATTTTTCTCAAACCATTAGCATCTTTTGGCGGTCCAGCCTCACTTATTAGCAAAGATTCTTGCACGGTTTATTCTTAATATTGATTTAACTTATGATATGGCCCAAGAACTCGATTTATTGACAAGTAAACCAAATATTTTTTGTGTTTCACTGTTACCCATGTTTGGATTAACTGTCTATGGCATCTAGTCCATGTTCAAAAGTGATCATCCAATTATACCAGTATGTAATTGATTAAATAGTACATTTCATGTACTTTAATATCTTATTGAGTAACGAGTAGAAATGACATATAACCTGGCCCCATGTGTAAGCCATAGGGTACTTTTTGACACTTGTAACTTTTTGACACTTAATTTATTATATATATATATATAATACATATAGTAATATATCAATTATTAGACTTCGTTGATATAAAGTTCCTTTAAATATTTCGGCTTTTTGGCCGTTTTCAAAATAGGTTATAAGTAAGGTATAATACAAAATAAAGCAAACACAGCAAACAAAATTTTACAAAAGTAAATAAATAAATTAAAAGCTGAACATAAATAAACAAAGAATTTTTGAATCATTGTGATTAACACCAAAGAGAAATAAATAAAATATCATGAACAGAGAATGAATTTAGAAAAAGAATTTAGAAAAAATAATACATAATAAAACTACAATTGACTATTTCATCTTTTATTCAGACCAACAAAGGGTAACTTTTGATGTTTAATATTAACTGATGTGAGACCTGTTCTGAAATTTTCTAAAGAAAGTCAAACTTTTGTTTCAATCCTTCGGGTACTTTTTAGCAAATACCGTGTCCAGTGCATAACATTGTTTCAAAATTTTTGTTGGTGGCCTTAATGCGTGTTTGTGAAACCAATTTTTCACATCCCTGTATTCTTTAGACAACAAACGATGATTATTCATTCTTATGTGCAATGGATTTGTTGTCAATCCAACATAAATCCAACATAAATCCATTGCAAAATTTTTTTTTACGATGTTAATTGGTAAAATTACATTTTTTACTTTTTGCAATTTAGATTTTCCTCCTCTTAATAGGGTAAGTTTTCATTTGGGTAATTACTACTGGTGAAAAAAATTGGACGAATCTTTTATACTTTTGCAAGTATTACAATCGTTTGGTCTTTACAGGGGTTTGACGACTTAAAATTTTTCTTCTTCTTCTCTGAATTTTGAATGGTCAGTAGGTGGCAATTTGGGCCGTACCGAGAAGGATAGTTTTTCAGGTTAGTATTTCTACGAAAGACACTAGCCTGGGTGGTTTTTGAAAATAAGTTTTTAGTAATTGGTGAAGATTCTCAAGAATTTGTGTGTGCCGTTCTTAGGAATAATTGTTTTGTTTTGTCATAAACCAGGAAAATATTTTGTTACAAAATTTTACGTCATCCATCTTTCTTTATGGGTTTTATTGAATATTAAGTACTGGTTTTTAATTTGCGATGTATTTATACAATTTTTGAAGGATATTTTCTTTTGACAAATGCATTTTCCAAGTTTTTCTTCTAGATAATTTATGGGAAAATCTGCACTATCAGTACAATTAATTTTTTGGCCCTAACTGACAAACCCTTTGGTACTGAATTTTTTGACCATGGTACAGTGATGGCATGCTGTTGAAATGGTAGATAATCCATTGTGTTAACTACTTCTTTAATATGAATTTTTGTTTTTGAGGAACATCCAGATTTATAATAAAGAACATCTACATCCAAGAATGTTATGATTTCTTTAATAAATTTCCTAGGTAAACTTCAAAATCCGAGAGAAGAATTTGTGTTAGAATTTTTCTCCAAAAATTCTTTTAAATTTTCAAAGCTATTATTCCAAATCAAATAATATAAAATATCGTCAATGAATCTCAACCATACAAGAGGTTTGTAGGTAGGATTGAGAATTCAAAAAAATCTTCTTCTAATTTTGCCATAAATAGATTTTTTTTTTTTAGCATATACGCAGGTGCCATCCTGGTGGCCCATAAGCTGTGTCCATTAATTTGGATGGTAAATTTTTTATCTTTGAAATTTAAAGTTGATCATAGTTAAAATAAAATTAAGTAATGTACCATTATAAATTTTGTGCTGGGACTGGCCCTTGCTTAGGTCCTAGTGGTTAAAAAACTATGTATTGCTTCTTCGCCCAAACTATTGAGGAATGTTTTGATGTATAGAGATCTGGACATCAATGGTCAACCATAAATTGCATCGCTTGGGAATAGGTTGCTTCATTTCATTCAAATCTTTACGATGAAGTGATCCGGTGTTTCTTGATGTGTGACATCAAATTTTTCACCATTTGGCTGCAAAATGTCGTCGACGAAAAGCTGGAGATTCTTTCTGTTGGAGAACCATTAACCCGAAAACTGTCGTGTCTCCCTGGTGTGGCCTGTTCCTTTATGAATCCTTAGGGACAAAATATAGAAAACAGGGGGTTTCATTGGAACATCCAGGAGTTAGGATGAGCTAAAGTTTCCTGACTTATATTCTTCTTTAGGTCCCTCAACTGCGAGAAAATGCTTTAAATATCATTGTTAAAACGTTCAGATTGGGTCGTAATCATCGATTTGCTTTGTAAAAAAATTTTTGTATCATTTTAATTGTTTATTAATTTTTCAAAAATATTAATCATCGAGATCTAGAGAGTACTATTGTGTTGCCTCTTATTTGCTGGTAATAATTAATATTATGTCTTTTAATTATTCCTAAGCAGATGTGATATGCTTTTCTTTCTCCTGCTGTATAACAATTGTCATTAACTCTTTAAAAAGGAAATCCGTGAATTCATGATGTGACAAATTCGATAATATGGAACATTTATGAACTGTTCAATCGGATGATCTGGAAGGGGTCCAAATTTGACAAGTCGGTTTGAATTTAGCCAACCGTGAATTTGGGATTTTATATTATCATTTCATTGTGGTTTTGTAGAAAAAATATGGGAAACTTTAGCCTAATATTACGCGCAAAAAGCGAGGGCCTCAGCAAGAAAAAAATCCACATATGATTGAACTTTGGTGTTTGTTGAGAAAGTTTAATTCCTTACTGGATAAAACAGATATACAACTTCTTCGGAATTAAGATCATATTTTGAAAGGTTTAAGTATGTTAGAAGCTACCATGCAATTTCGTTCGTTTTTGTTTTTTTTATCTTACAGGTTTTGTCCACACATAGAAATCACAGTGAAAATGTTTCTTGCCAAATTGTCTTGTAGTAAATCGTTTTTTGGGAGATTATGTTGATAGTTCTCTGGTGGATCAGTTTTTTATGTTTTACATTCTTTATAATCTGTAGCTATATTTTTAAATTGAACCTTATTATTCGGTTCAGTTGTGTTCATATAAAGGTTACTGAGTTTTTTATGTAAAGTTGTTCAAGTTTAGTTTTCATCTAGATGGTTAACATTTCTTAGGTAATAATGTTATTTACAAACATCTCGGGTTCATCTCTAAGAAGCTCCTCAACAGGAGAAACAAAGTTTGTTACTATGGTTTCTTTAGAGTAAATTTTTTGTATTAATCCAAGAGCAAAACTAGTGAGTTGGAAAACTAGTTTGTCTTGCGAAAGAAAAATACATCATTTCTTAATTCAATTGGAAAAGCAAAACCATACAGGAAATTTAGGCTGTAAACCTGTAGGTGTCAGAGCCAAAGATTCAGAACAGACTGTAAGGAAAAGCAATCTTCACAATTCCAACATGACAATTTTGATAGCGTGGTAATCTAAACTGGCTAGGGATACTGTGAAAATTTTGGAGTTCTTCTGTTCATGATTACAAAATTTATATAAAGTTAGAAAGTAGAAGTCTCCCTTACTCAAAAGACTTTTCTATTCACTTCGAGTTGTATAAAAGCAGGAATTGCTACTGTTATATCAATTTTATTAGACTTCTGATGATATAAATTTCCTTTAATATTTCGGCCGTTTTGTTTGGCCGTTTTTCAAAAAGGTAATACAATTAAGGTATTAATTACAAAAGTAACAACAACAGCAACAAAATTTACAAAAGTAAATAAATAAATAAAAACTGCATATACCATAAAACAAGTATTTTTGAACATGTGGATTAACACACAAAAGATATAATAAATAATATCATGAACAGAGAATGAATTTAGAAAAAATATTAAATTTAGAAAAAAATTAAATACATAATAAAAAAACAATTATGAATTTAGTGATATGATGAAAATAGGTCCAATTGGTTTTTAATATGTATATATTTTTTTTGCTAAATTATTTTTTTCTAGAATTCATTCTCTGTTCATGATATTAGTTTATTTCTCTCTTGGTGTTAATCCACATGTTCAAAAATTTCTTGTTTATTGATGTCAGTTTATTTTTATTTATTTATTTACTTTTGTAAATTTTGTTTGCTGTGTTTGTTATTTATGATATTATCTGGACCCTTATTATACTCGTTTTTGGAAACAACGGCAAAAGCCGAAAATATTAAAGGGAAACTTTAATATCAAGAAGTCTAATAATTGATATAACAGAGCTAATTCTGCTTTGTTATACCACTCGAAGTTGAATCATATATATAATATATAATATATTATAGATATATATATATATATATTATCTATCTATAATAAATTCAAAACAAAAAATTTTATCCATCATTTAACCCTAAACAACACGCACTGTAATAGATTCCACTTCAGGCACAAATTTTGCTACCAATAAAACGCGAAATTTAAACTCTGGCATAAAGTTCAGTAATAGCATCTCACCCCTATAGAATAGTCAAGATCCACATATTTTTTCACACTTTTTCCTTTTCTTTCTTTTGACCACCTAGAAGTTTTTATTAAATCATTTTTTTTATTACATTCTATTTTTAATTTTGTTTATTTTTAAAATTAATACTCCTGATAAATCTTTAAAAAAATTTATTGGGGGGATTTTTTTTATTTTTATACTTATAAAATAAAAGTCGTTTTTCCATGCAATGATTAAAAGTTTACCTGGCGACTAAGTGAACGTATACCTACGGGAAATCCTGTTATTTGACAATACATTTCCGGTCCCTTTACCATTAAGTCTAAATAAGCAATTACGTTTCACTGTACGCTCATATCTAATATTAGAAACTGGCATTTACTTTCTCAGGGATGAACAAAATCTATCCTTCAGGAACAATAAATTAATAAAAATCATTATAAATCTACAAATAATTTTTAATCTTCCATATAGTACAAGTTTATAAATATGTTGTTTTAATAAATATATAATAAGTAAAACAGAATAAATGTGTGTTATTCCACACCAAATTAGTTAATTGAGTGAGAATAAGGGCCAGTTGAGTGGAACTGGTCAAGGCAAGAGAAAGAAGATTTACTCTTTTTCATTATGTATGCAAAAGGCAATTTGAACAAATATGGTTCCCCTCTTTGGATCTGAGAAAATAACTGAGTCCCATAAATATTCATTGGCATGATGGTTGTGACGTTTTTTGTTAAACCCTACCATTTCAGGTCAATCCACCTTATATACTTCACTTATCTGGAAAGTGGAAGCCAAAGTTCGCTCTGAATTTAGAATAGAAAAAAAATTCTGACGACGAAGTAGACTCACTAAAACCCAACTAAATTTGATTTATTGATTTTTGAGATCAAAGACCTACCTACACATTTTATACGTACGTAAAAACAGTGTGTGTCCCATGTAAAATTGTCAGTAACCATCGGTCTCATAAATTGGTATACACTTTTTAAAATAATTTATAACTAAGTAGTTAGAAAACTTTATGAAGACGTTTGTAAATAGATATCTTGTTTGTATCAAAACAGACACGGATAGTAGGTAATTATTTTTTTAAATGAAATAATGATTAAAAATAAAAAAAAACTAAAAATAAAAATCCTTGTAAATCGTTTTTTTTTGGATAAAGTAATCAAATTATTTACAATTTACATATGAAAAAACGTTATTATGAGATAAATTTTGAATTTTTTTTTTTGAAAAGAATTTGTTTACATTGGTACCTGTAAAAGATATTTTTTAGACTAAATTGAATGATTTTACTTCAGATAAAATAATGTAAAAGTTATTTTGTACCTGTATTCAGCTTAAACGTAAGTGATAAATACGAAGGTACACTTTTTTTAGTATGTGATTCCTGTGAATACATTTTTGTGAAATAACTCAAAATAGATAAAATAAATCTGATACTCGCCATTGAGTATTTAATTTAAAACAAAATGTCCATATATAATTCTATCTTCTACGAAAAGGAAACATATTTAGCATGAATAACGATTGAAAAGTCATTGGTGGTTCATATATGACATCTTTTAAAATTTTTAATAATATTTTTGATAGATTTATTTAAACAAGGGTTAAAATTAATTTAATTCTTCTACCATGAGATTCCACATTCCCACCTGGCCCAGATTTACTTGAAGTACAACATTACTGATAAGGCTTTAAGCTGGATACCTTTAAAGGTTACTGGTATAAATATAAAAGATAATGCGTTTTCCGTCTCCTTTCTGTTGTATACAAACCTCTTTTCCCATAAACTGTCAGTGTTCCGCAGCTGCATCTGGCAATAATTAAGATTGCCGTTTTCCGTGTAATCAATTTTATAAAGATTTATGGAGCAGTGCGAGGAGAATGTAAATTTCAAAATTTTTTTATATATGTATTTTTTTGGCACACCGTTAAAACATTTGCATCTTTTAGGCTCTGTAGAGGAGATATAGACATTTTGTATGTCTATGGTTAATATAGAAATCTTTACGCGTATTCAATAAAGAATGTTTTTTTAAAAACATTAAAATGTTAAGAGCATGTTCTTAGTTTTTTAATACAAATTTTTCACGATGAATTCGTATGAATGTTTATTTTATTAAATTTATTAATAACACTCTATGAATTTTCATTTCTCAGTAAAACATCAAATTTAAATTGTAATATTGGGAGAATTTTTTTTTAAATTATTTTAAAATATTGGTTACATGTATTATAATTTAGTCTCTCCATCCTTATTACAATAATAACGGTGGTAACAACGTGTGTTTACAGTTTGAATCACTAGTTACTAAGAGACTTTCATAACACGTGTGTTGTCTGTATACTATCCTGGGAGCTTACCTTCTTCTTGTGCAAAATAATTTACGAAGATTATGGCATACAATGAGTATTATATATATACCAATCGTGATAGAGATTGGCGCATCTACTTTTTGGAACAATGTTTTGTTATGATCACACCAACGGGGACGACTGCCGAAAGGGTATCGCGAATATTCTTAATTGGTGAAGCCTGATACTAATTGTTATACATAATTTTAAAGGTAATAGCTTCACTGAATTGAATGCCACAAACCGCATCTAAGGGAATTATTCTATCAGAAAATAGAGCATTTTTAAGTATTGAAAATTTACTGAAATGTTCAACAATGTAATTTTAACATGGTTTCTTGCCAACAAAAAGTGTACCTCTAATTTTTCTTAGCATTTTTTAAATGTTCAATTAAAATAAAACAAAAATTATCATTATAAGCTTGGTTTCTTCTATTCCGCAACGAAATTGTGCCAGTTTTTAATTACAGTAACAATTATGGAAATACTTTATGTTTATTGATTTCTTATTACAAATAAAAAAATAATGCGTAATGCTGTTAGAAAAGTCTTACCACAAACGTTTTTACCTGCATTTGGTGTCAAATCAATTGGTTTCGAAACTGCGGTTCTCTTCTACGGTTTGACAATGAGGCCAATCTTGTGAATCAACTGATTTCGACAGAGTTGCCTAACATTTCTTCAGTTATCAAAGCTATCTCTCCTCTATAAACCTGTTTCTTAGGTCTTCCTAATCTTATGAGGCTTTCTTCTATAAACATTGGATTTTAAATGACCCCCATAGAGGAAATAATCGATTGGTGACAAAACCGGAGATCTTGGAGGCCATTTCGGTTTTCTCCCTCTTTCGGCCAATCCATTTATGAGGACACCTTAAAAAATCCAAATACTCTCTTACCTGTCTCCGATAATGGGGTGGAAGCACCATCCAGGCTGAACACCATACATTATCAAAGTATTCTCCTGATATTCAATTTGAATAGCGTGGATTTATTTCATTTTGGAGCATATTGTAGTAAAGGTTCGGCATTTAAATTTCCATTGATGAAAAAGGTCGTCCAACAAGTTTTGTTACCTAAAATTCCACAACCATACGTACTTAGTTTTTTGTGGTTGCTGTGAATGCGGGACTCAGTAATTCAAACTGTGGGATTTCACTAAAGCCTCAGTAACGGCAATTGTGCCTGTTATCATATTGCCATTTTAGGAAAAAAGTTGCCCTCATCAGAAAATAGTATGTTGGTCAGAAAATCGTCTCTATTGTCATCACACTTGCTGCATCACGTACACAAGTTACACAAAGAACTCAACTCTTCCTGTGTCCGTAATCATCCTCATCTTAACTGGTTGGACCTAAATTGAACTTATAATGGTTTGTATTTCTATTAATTGTTCAAAATCTTAACTCACAGAGACCTAGGGTGCAATATCATGGTTGCTGTGCAGCCTTTCTGAGCGATGTATGTGGGTCTTCAATAAATGGTTATGCAAAACATCTAGTGCATGTTCGTCATCTGTTTGCAGATTGTATCCTACCCGACATTGGCCGGATTAACGTACACTCCCTGTCAATTTCAAAACGCCCAATAGTTTCTTTGATATTGTTTGAGACACTAATGGGATTTCCATTTCTGGGAAAGTGTCATTAAACAAATTACAACTTATCCCGATAAGAACTTATGACGATCGCCATATCCTCGAAATCATCAACAGAGTAATTCGTTCTCTTTCAGACAATTCCATTAAAATGCCAAATAAAAACTGAACTACTGTAATTAGATAACTTGTTGACAGCAATGCTTCAGAGACACTAATTAACTCGACAGGAATGATATGACCTTTGTCCATTTGTAATTCCCAAGCTAGACCTGTCCAGTGAAAGCTCCCATCCCTCAACAAACTGAAACCTGTAGACCAGATGATTAATAACACAATAAATGTTTCTCATAGGCTAGTGACCTTTGTCTCTTTAAACCTTCCTGCTGACTGGAAAACACCAAGTACAGATTCATAAGTAATCAGAGAAAGTACTCATAAGTTTTATTCATTGTAATAAAAACTGGTAAATTTTTTACTAATGAAACCAGCTTAAAAATAAATTGTTTATTTTATTTTAATTGAACATTTAAAAAATGCTAAAAAATTAGTGTAACACATTTTGTGGCAAGAACCATGTTAAAATTACATTGTTGAACATCAGTAAATTTTCAATACTAAAAATGCTCTATTTTCTGATAGAATAATTCCTTTGAGATGCGGTTTGTGGCATTCAATTCAGTAAGCTAATTACCTTTAAAATTATGTATCACAAGGTAAAAGGCTTCCCCCTTAAGAATATTCACGATACCCTCGGCAGGATGTCCCCCGTTGGTGTGACATAACAAAACATTGTTCCAAAAAATAGATGCCCAATCTCTATCACGATTGTAAGAGGTTTCAAATTTATATTTAAATTATTAAAGGATATATTTGGGTGTTTTCCAGACATAATATACACCCTGTATATATACACACTCTTTATATTTATACTATTTATATTTATATATAGCCTTATACTTATGTAATTTCCTCAAAATTGCGGTAGCGTTTTATATTTAGATTATCGGGACCGTATAGCTCATTAGATGTTAGCAAAAATAAAAAATATAATTTGAAAAATTAAATTAATACAAGTGAGTTTTATAAAATACATCTGAAACTATAGAACAATGTAAGTAGGATCTATCTTTAGTTGTATAATAATTATGTGCAGTGTCCTATAATTATTTAAAGTGTAAATTTATAAACTCAACTTTTAGGTTTACACCACTTCAAACCCAAAAGTAATGAACAGCAACCAAATGACATTCCATCGCCCAGCTTAACTTTTAAAACCCTTTGTTGCCTTGAAAATGGCAGAAGAACGTTTATCTAATATGGATAAAAAGTATAATTATTAGCAATTTTGATGTTGCATGCTTTTAATACATATATGTAAAAATGAGTATAATAAAATACATTTCTTT
>NW_025783441.1:0-27822 GCF_021130785.1 Homalodisca vitripennis
AGATTCTTGTGAAGCATGACTAAGCATGATGTGAACTGAAATAAGATGTCCTATTAATATGAAGACTGTAAATATGAACGAAAATATATTTAAAAATATCGACATTCCGGGAATCTAATATAGCGCAGTTTTGAGGGTATATGTACTTAAATTTAAAATAAATTGAACAAAGTTTGAATTTTAACTTTAATTCCAACTCAAAACTCCCGCGTTTTTTCATTTTGCAGTAACGAGCATGGTTATTTATTATATTTTTATTTACACTTCCATTTAAACTAGAAAGTGGTCATGGAATTATTTATTTGTATGTTACCGTGTGATTCTCTAACACAGGAAATTAAAATTTAGATTTGTGAATGGTTTTGAGCACGAGATGTGTAACAGTTAGGCTTGTTACCACCTGTAACTAAACACATCCTACTTACGTCATAACAACTTTTTTTATACAGAAATGTTGTATGCCTGTTGTTAAAAACTATCCCCTCCCTTTAATTACTGAAACAAATCACGCCCCAGCCGACTGGCAGTAGCATAACAAGAGGTGGCCATTGTTCTTACTACCCTTTCCTATCCCATTGTCTACTAACTAAACAAAATTTAAAATAGGAATTGAGAGCTTTTTCAACCCTTTAAAAGACAAACTTTGGTCTAGAGTTGTCAAGCTTGTGGCATAACGCTTCTTAATCACAATAATAGTACAACACAACACTTTTTATAATCAATGTATACATTTTTTACTTTAAACAAAAAAATGTATAATTAAATGTTTAATTCGCTCTTGATATTAAACAATCAGGAGCGTTACTGACACGAATGCGAAGTGTGAGGGGTTATTTTTTTAAAGTTTCATACCACTATAGACGATATCGATATCTTAAGTACTCGTCTTGTTACTCTATAAAAAAATCTCTTTTGATAGTTTTAGTATTTTTTGTTACTCTTCGATGAAATTATATTCAAAAGACTTTCATACATCACCCTGAGATGAGCATATAACACCCTATTATATAAAAGTTGAATGACCTCAGACCAATAAAAATCTTAACATTGGTCAATTCAATTTTAAATTATGGCTTTCCAAATTATTTCTTAAACGATTTCCAATTTGTCTCTCAAAGTGGTGTGGATAAAACTCGCTCTGGTTCGTCTGTGCTCCGTATGTCGTTGCACAGAACTGCTGTATATGACAAGTCTTTTGTAGTAACGGCATTTCGTCTGTGGAATTCCCTTCCTCGTAGCATAACATCCTCGGTAGAGAGTCATCCTCGGTTCGTGGCGTCGCTGAGGGAGCACTATCTGGGGCGGATGGTTGGGGCGGGTCGGCATAGGTCTCTTCGCTGCGGTTGCACTGGCATGTGTAGAGTGTGTGATATTGTGTTTCTAATATTCATTATATACAAATACATGTTATTATTTTTTGTGAGTATGTGTTTATAAATATGTTTATATACCTTTTTACCATTATACAATTTTGTTAGTTTATATTCTTCAATAAAGTTGTACTTTTTGTCGCTCATATTACAAATGTTTACAGCAAAATATTTAGTTTTATTATTATATAAAAATATTTTGTTCCAGTTTTCTATATGAGGTTGTAAAGAAAGGATTGTAAATATAAGAAACGGCCATGAGGCCCTAATTTCGCCTCAAATAAAGAAATATTTCATTTCATTTCATAAATAAATATTTCGTTTAATTTAAATCCTACATAAGCACGGCTATAATAGGTCTTATCACTATCTATGTCATAAGATTGAGGCTTGAAAATGGGATTTAAGATAGTTAATATTCGTATATTTTAATAACGATATCATCGTATCTAACTTTGAATATTACATCTGTTACCACTACTAAACCATGTTAACTCAGCGTTACTGCTGGTTCAGTAACTTGGTTCGCACAAATATACTAAGTAAACTACAAAGTTACATAAATTAAACTTTGCAGTCTTCTCTAGCTTTGCTTGGATCAAAGCACGGGTTTGTGGAAATTGTAGATTATGGAGTCAAACACAACATTCCAACCATACATTGTTTGTTTAGTTATGTATACAAACAGCCTTTTAAAATACGTGTAAGAGAAACGGTCGTTTCTTAGTTCTGCATATAATAGAGTTTATTCTTTGTGCACCACTGCCTAAAATATGTTTGGAAATTATATCAGAAAACGGAAAAAACGTAGAAATAGAGATAGTGTTACTCTGCAAATTTCTACTATCTAGTCAACTAGTTATCGTGCATAGAGACATACATAAATTGAATTTAATCATCTACTAATCAAATCAAATCAAATCAAAAATTCTTTATTTGTAATTTCATGGAGAAATACAATGGCGTCATGGTAGTAAAGTCATATTTTATATACAAAAGTGGTTTTTAATTGTACAAATTTTGATGTTGTTGTTTTAAGTCAGTGAATTCTTTGATCGAGTAAAAAGACCACTCCAGGAGCCATTCTTGAAGTTTCCTCTTAAAATGTTTTTGTCTGGAGATCTTCTTTCAGGTAGTCAGGAAGGTAGTTAAACAATTTTTGTCCCATGTAGCTTGGCTTCTCTTCATATAGGCTGAGACGGTGGTTCGGCAAAATGAAATTGTTTTTTCCATGCCTGGTGTTGTAATAATGGAGCTGTCCTGTTCTTTTTAGATTTTGATTAGTAGTGTAAAGAATAACTTCCTGGATGTAGAGGGATACTGATGTTATTATCTTTAGTTCTTTAAATGTACTTCTGCAGGAGTCAAGTGGATTGAGGTTGGCTAAGATCCTAATCGCTTTTTTTTTGAATTACCAGGATACGTTGCACATTTTTTGCTGAGGAGTTGCCCCAGACTGTTATGCCATATCGAAGATGAGCCTCAAAAAGTGCAAAATAGGCAATTCTAGTTTATCTCCTGAGTATTGGTAGCCTTTAGTCTTTTAAGGACATAGACGCAGGAGTTAAGTTTTTGAACAAATTTTATCAATATGTGGTGTCCAGGTGAGTTTGTCATCAATAGTTACTCCCAAGTATTTCGCTTTATTATCTAGGTCAACTTCTGGGAGTCCTGTAAATTCAATTGTTCTTCTTCCCAAAGTTTAGTTGTTGAGTCTTATGGTCGTTTTAATACTAAGTCATTCTGATTACAATATTGTTTTGCTGTATTTAGAGCGATAAAGGATGCTATTTCTAGTTCTTGTACTTGTTTATTTGCTATGAGGAGGACAGTATCATCAGCATACATGAGTACCTGGCTAAGCTCTTGGAGATAGTTTGGGAGATCGTTGGTTAGCAGAATAAAAAGTACCGGTCCCAAGACAGATCCTTGAGGGACGCCTCTACTTAGAGGGAGTGGTGTTGATGTTACACGATATGAGGTGTTGTTTTTGGTATATGATATTTCTACCATTTGTGTTCTTCCCTCCAGGTAGCTTGCAAACCAACTGGCTGCATTTCCTCTGACTCCCATATTATTCATCTTTTGAAGGAGGATATTATGGTCCAGGCAGTCAAATGCTTTAGTAAAATCCAGAAAAAGGCTAGTCACAGCAGCTCCATCTTCCACTTGATCTATAATGAATTCTGTGAGTTCTATCAGTGCTGAAATTGTTGATCTTCCTTTCAGAAACCCATGTTGTTGGGTGGTTAGGACATTGTGGGTCGGTCAAAATGTGTTATAAGCCGGTTTAACATTACTTTTTCAATCACTTTTGAAACTGTAGAGAGGAGGGATATAGGTCTGTAGTTGTTGATGTCAGTTGGAGATACTTTTTTTTAGTTTTGGAAACACTTTTGCCAACTTTAGAGCTCTAGGGCTTTAGAGCTTTGTTGATAATAGATGTCAGAGGTGGTACAAGTTCCTCTGAGCAGCCTTTCAAAAGGATTGATGAGATGTCATCCACCCCAGCCGAAGGCTTTTGTTTGAGGTTAGAAATGGCTTCTTCTGTTTCTTTCAGGGTACAAGGCCATAACGATATATCAGGTATTTGATTCTGTGGCTGGTTGAGTTGTTTGCTTGTTTGTGTGAGTCCCATTTTTGTTAATGTTTTGTCAGCTACCGTTGTAAAATATAGATTAAGGTGGTTTGCAACAAGTAGTGGGTCTGATTGGAGTTTCCCATCAATTTCTAGTTCTATGGAGTCTGAAGTCCTGTTGTCCCGGCATCTTTCATAATTTATCACTTGCCATAGGGCTTTTTGCTTGTTACTAGATTGCTTAATGAAATGTGATGTAGCCTGCTTTCTGAGTTCCTTAAGCTGCAGATCATACGCCCTTTTTTTTTGCAACAGTTTCAAGTTTGTCTATGTCTCTTCCATTTAAATTTCGTTTGTCCAAGGCCTTCAGATAGTCATTTTTTAACATATGAGATTTTTCGTTATACACCTTTCTATACTTTTGTTTCTTCTTTGCCCTCGTTTTTTTATATGGACAAGCTGCATTGAGTGTTCTACACAACACATTACTAGCGGGAGAGGGTTAGTTAAACTCACAGTCTGAGACCAGAACTTTACCACTTCCCACAGAGATTTCCACGAAAGTGGTTCTTCTAGAATATTAGAGGCCATGTAAACGAATATATTTTGAGGGAAGAGAGATTTATCTCAAAACTAAATATACCTTGGAATTATCTCCAAAAATATAGTTTCATATATATTTCAAATAAATGAACATCTATGCCTTTATTCCCTGTTGATAATGAGCACATATAACAATATAAGAAGTTTAAAATAACGAGAATATCTAAGTTTTAAATTTCATAAGTGGTATGCTGGTTGTAAAGGACTTCTGTACCTTACTGTTATTATTAATAAATTACAACTATTTGTGTTCCATGTAAGAGATTTTAAATAATAGAGTCAAATTTATATAGAACAACAGAAAATAAACTCAAAATAATGAAACATTAATATTTCTTCACTTTTTTAATTGTTTGATCTATTATATTTTCTTAAGACTGTGAAATATTTGGAGAGTAGACGTATTTAAATTTTTATTGAAGTCGAGTTTTATTAATATGAAGTACTTGTATTTCTGAGGAGGAGTTATTAATATACATACATACATAAGTGTCGTATATCGTTAATAATGCTACAACAATGTCTGTATAAAAATTTAAATAAAAACAGTTTAAGCTGTAAATCCAAAATATCCATAATAAACAATAAAAAACAGATAATTATATAAAATAACGGTTTTGTTTTATTTCAATTTACGAATTACGTCAGCAAATTACATTAATTTATTATTTATACATCCTATTAATAGCTATAAAAAGATAAGCGTAGTTATTTATTTCAATAAATACTGGTTTTAGTTTGGAAATAAAAGCATGAATATTACTTGCATCTTTGGAATATTCCATAATTATCACACAGATTACAAATTGAGAAGGAGCATTTGGGGAGTTGGGAAATAGAGAGGAGATCTTCAATTCCTTGGCATTTATGACCGATGGATGACCGGCACAGTTTTTGCAATAATTTTGAAAACAATATAAACTAATTATGATCATAATATAATACCAGGTAAAATAAAAATATATACTTGTTACTGTGGAATTTTACTCATACAACCGCAATAGGTTATGCATGAAAAATGGTATAAAATGTATTTCAAAGCTTGTTTTATATATATATATATATATATAAAATTATATATTATATTATAATATATATATATATATATTAATAATATATTATATATATTATATATATAAAAATTATATATATATATATATATATATTATAAAATTAGGGTATCCTAACAAAATTGTAAATGATAACATGCAAAAATTAAAAAACTCTACTCCTAGGAATTATAAAAACCAAGGAAAATTTATTACCACCTATCATCCAGGGCTATACAAAATTAATGGTATAATAAAAACTGCACACAATATTCTACAGGCTTCACCTGTAACCAAAAATATATTCACTAATCCACCTAAAGTAATTTTTAAAAAGCCTCAAAATTTGAAAAACATATTAGTAAGACCAAAACTACCCTCTGATGAGCTAACTCAAAATTTAAACAAACCTTTTGGCTGTGAACCCTGTTTTAAGCCTCGCTGCAAAACATGTAATTTAATAATAAGTTCAAAACATTTCTGTAGCAGCACAACGAAAAGGAATTATCCGATAATTGGTAAAAATGACTTGTGAATCCAGCAATGTTATTTACCAATTGTCATGTAAAGACTGTCCGAAGGACTACATTGGTCAGACTATAACTCCATTGCACATTAGAATGAACAAAAATCGCAGCGATACAAATCTTGAAATTAAATCAAATCCTATTTCGGCCCACGCAATGGAGCATAACAAAAAATTCGATGAATGCTTTTCTCTAAAAAGTAGTAACAAAATTCAGAACCCCCATAAACTTAAAATAAATTATTTAGAAATAGCTCATCAGAGGGTGCTACAAACTAAACATCCGGATGGTCTAAATTTGAGATACGGATAGCAGTATGTATAAATTACACGTTACAATTTTAATTTATAACTTTATATTCCTTGTAATAAGCAAAATTATTTACTCTTTGTACGTAATTCAAAATTAGTTTTATTAACATATGATGTTTCTTTTGTTTATTATTCTTTGTTGATATATTTGCTTATTTACCTTCTGTATATCTCTTGAAAATGTCTTATGACGAAATATAGAGAATTTTTATGTTCTTTTCTTCTATTCTTTTCTATTCTTATTGAAGATATATATATATATATATATATAATATATATATATATATATATATAACCATTATATATATAATGGTTTATTGTACCCTAATAAGTTCGATTTCAGAGACAATACGGACAAGTAAAAGATTGCATAATTATTAGCAGGTATTTCTATTCTAATTATAGCTTGGTAATTCCCATATAAAATGTCGATTAATTGAAATAAAAGAGATACAAAATCAGCAAAATGACACCAAACAAACAACGAGATAATGAAATGGGGAATACTCGTATTAGTCATACCAATAAGGATAAAGTGCATTTTAATTAAGTAACTGAGGCATTATTACTGACACAATGATTCGAAGCCTCTCCGCTATATTCGTTGTTTACCAAGGTACGTCACAAATATAAAATGATGCAAGGGATGAATTATAACAATCCAATAATCCTGTTACCGGAAATTGTGTAATACTCGTATATAGATAAATATAGCGATATTATGACAATTTAGGTATCACATAGCATGCAGTGTTCTGAGAACTTGGAACGTACCACGCTACACATATTCGGCTTTTTATCGTATATTCGGTATTTCGGTCCATATTTACTACGTTTTTTTGTGCTCGGGGCTTGCATCCTGTGCAGTGTCAACGTCTGGATTTGGACTACAAGCAGCTTTTTAGGTATGTTTGAAATCTTTTCTTTACCTTCCTTACTGCTTTATATTCTTTAACTTTTGTATGTATTATTAACTCCCCCACCTGACGAAGAGAATAGATTCCAATCCTCGAAACGTTGTGTTATACCTTTTTATAACCTATAACGATGGCAAATGTCAGAAATCCTGTTATACTTTCTTTACTATCTTTTACAATCAGTAATAATTGCTTAACTGTTTGAAAGTGTCTTTTTATAAAAATATCCATAAAGAACGTGTTAAATATACTTTTTTCATAAACATTATGGAATTATAGCGTCTTTAAATAAATGGAGCATTTTATAACATAGACATTTTAAATGTAAACATAGGCTGTAGTAAATATAATTTGAAAGAACTTTGTGCCTAAAAAAATTGAAAAATTGAATAAAATATGAACTCAAAACATTTTTCCGGAATTCGATTGATTTAATTAAAAAACAACAGCCCACGTTACCATACTTTAGAAAATTATTGGAAATATAACAACCAATTTATTAAAGTTTTAAAAGAAAGATGAAAGGCATTTGAATTAAATTAACATTTACTCAGCGTCGTGCCAGATTAATCTCTGAGCCCGTAACAAAATATTTTATTACATACTTGCTGTACAATTTAAAACATTGCATACGAAAGATATTATTAAAAACTAAGCTTATTTATTGTTTACATTTCTGTGATAATCCACTATAAGGAAATTATTAAAGTATACGGCATCTCTAATATTTTATACAGTTTTACTTACAAAATACTGAATTGAAAATCAAAATCAATACTATTTACTTCAGCATTTCAGATGCCAGTAATAAATTATAGAAAATGATTGATTCCTGACTTCCATAGTGATATTCAAGCAAACAATACTCACCGTGGCTTGTAATATATTATTTATGACTCATCTTGGATAATATACGTGTTAAATATTACAATCATGCAATTAAATAAAAAGGTTTATTATTGTAACAATTCCATCTGATATACGGTACGCAATTTGTATTTCCGTTTTGCTTACATCAACCTTATTTTCTCAGTAGGTGTCATTCTAGTAAAAATGTATAATTTACACCGGAAAGATTTATATGTAGATTGTTTGCAAGAGCATAGACCTAGGTCTATTTATGTAACTGCTGTTAGAAGGGAAGGTGGCTAGTACTTGAAATTTGTTGGTATCGCTTGTGTTTAATTTAAAGATTAGTTTTAAATTAAATCCCACCCTTTGCGTGACTACAGATTTCAACTAATATTGTTAGAGACATTTGTCATATAATGTGTAATGAACAGTTTCAGTTGAGAAAATCCATTTATTTAATTCCAGGACTTCAGACTAAGTCTAATTAATTTATAAATTTAAAGAGAGATATTTTGTGGATTAATATTTGTAAAGTTCAAGATAATGTAAATCTTTTTTTAAGATCGTAATATAGCTTTGCAAATTCTGAATGTAAGTATAAAGAATGTATTGATTGCTTCAGTATTTTATAAATATAGAAAAATAAAAATAAAGGTTTGATTACAAAATTATGCTACCATGAGATGAGCATGTTAAGGCTAGAACTCATTGTTGGCAGTTTAGAGAAAAATTGCATTTCATAGTTTAAAATGTATGTTTTACCATTGCATGAATATCTGTGTGTATTTCATAATTTACATGGTTTTAAATTTTAATAAAATGTTTGATTTATAAATTTCGTATACAAAAATATTACTTATTTATTTGGATTATTTTGGAAGTTAAGTTTTATTTTATTTCATCAAAAGTGCCAAGAAAATGGTAGTTTATCTTTGTAAGTTGAACTATTATTGTAAGTGTTAGTAATTGATATAATAAATTGTTTAAAATTTGTTAAGTGGACACGGGTAGTCTCATTTAAAATCTTACAATATCTTGAAGAATTATTATTGACCTTTCTTTAACGCGAAATACGTTTAACACACGCGGGAATAAGTATTAAAATTGCAGAAAGAAGTATAAGGACCTACAAAGAAATATGGCTGTTAAACAACGCATATATGAGAACATACGTTAATTATTTTAAATTTTAACGACAATTCTTTTTCAGAAGAATTAAACAGGAATATTCGTTAATGGTAATGCAATAATGACGTACGTTTATTTATTGTTATTTTTTCATCTAGGTTACGTGTTGGTGTTGTAATTGTAATTCGAAATTTATTGTTTAAATGATGACTTCGATGTCCTGATGTATTGTTGTTATTGTTACAAAAGCATTTAAAGAGCAATTTAATTACAAAATATCTTTACTCAACCAATAAAATCAGGAAATTCTGCCTCGTGTTACATCACGTGTATTGCTTGAATTCAGTTTTGCCCTAAGCGGCTTAACGTAAATGAATGAAGCGAGAACCTACAGAAGACGGATTACACAGATTCACAGATTGGAAGCGTCGGTGAAAATCTTAGCTTATTTACTGTTGACACGAGAAAACCTTCGTTAACATGATTTAATACAGATTTAAACACAAGAGTAATGCAACCTAAGTTTGGGGTAAATGTCTTTAATAATTAAAACGGAAGCTTTAATAAATTAGTTAAATAAATCGAATATGATTGCAATATGGGAAAGAAAATGCAAAAATAAATTCTTAACAATTCCCCCCCAGTTTATTATTATATTTTTATAAAGGCACTTTATTTTTTATTTTCAAGTGAGAGATCTGGGTTCAATTTCCAGCGGATGAAGTAATTTTTGTTAATCAATCTTAATTGAAGTTCAGTTAGCCTATAGCCATCTAAACATATTTGATATATACATATGGCATATCTGGTTCGTAGTACAGAGGCTTTATCCAGACTGGTGTGTATAAAAATGAACTACCATTATCATTAACAGCAATGTTTTTGATATTAAATCCATTTGAAGATGAAAAGATACTCATGCTTTGTAAGAGCAGTTCTAAAATTCTGGAACCACAACGAAGACTGTTACGCGATTAAGTAGCTCTAAAAGTTTCTCATTCCGATTTGATGTGCTGTGTTAGTCATAGTTGCAATTACAAATTCACCACGTCGTCGTTAGTCGAGTGGGTTAAGTCCAGTTACATTTTATATATTTTTATGAACGTGTTATAGTACAAAATCGGAGGAAAGAGTAAGGAGAGCTCGAAGGCTTGTAACAGAAGATTTGCTTTACCACGTCGTGTTGTAATTCCTGAGATGGTTTCTATTTAGTTGTCTCTATTGATACACCACGTTTCTCAAAACTCACTCCCGTCCCGATCTATGTTTTATAGAAGAATATTGTTTCCATTTTTACAGCGTTTCTAAATTAGTCAGCATAAAATACGCTATGTTGAATAATTTCCATTTCATT
This sequence comes from Homalodisca vitripennis, assembly GCF_021130785.1. Classification (NCBI taxonomy): domain Eukaryota; kingdom Metazoa; phylum Arthropoda; class Insecta; order Hemiptera; family Cicadellidae; genus Homalodisca; species Homalodisca vitripennis. Next base: position 10,690 of record NW_025783441.1, read on the forward strand.
AACACTCTTTTTCAAGTTATATTACTTTCTTATGTTGCTGAGTGTACGTTTGGAACTGCCCGACATGGTATAGTTACGATCAAAATATATGAGGTAACTAGGGATTTCTTATAAGTGGTAATCTAGAGTCGATATCAACTGTAACATAACACTGGATATCAGTTCCTCTATCAAATATTTATTGCACAGTGGGGGCAGTATCATTAATCTTGATAGTTCTTGGCATTTTTATACAAATTGAGAAGCAAAAAGTAACATTGCGTTCGGTTAAAACAACATGTTATTAAAAAATATATATATTTTTCAAACATACAATATATTATTTAAATAGATTTAATGTTGATATGATGAAAAAGTATATTTTTGTCATTACGTAAACACTTGGCTAGCACGTGTTCCTTACGTGCTAGCCAATTTAATGTTTTAATACACACAGATATTCAACACTTAAAATGTATCCATAAATAAAAAAATAAAGGTTTAATTTTTTACATGTATAAAAAATTTCAAAATAGCCTAGAGTTTTGAATCACCCTACTCTATCTCTTAACTACAAATAGGACGACGTCAAAAACTATTCTAGAAGGTACGAAAAGACGGCAAAATATGTAATTTTGTTCATGTCTCATTGCCCACTGTTAGCCATAGCTAATGATACACGGAGCGTATTCTATGTAGGTAACATTCTTGGAAAATAAAGAAAATATTCTTATTTCACTAAGCAAAATCATTGAATAGATACACAGTTTGAGCATACTGTAATTGGAAATTCACAACAAGAAATAAACGTACAAGGGAAAGAGTTACACATTTGTAATTATAGTTATTTGTAATTTATGTATATATTATAACTTTTACAAGTAAAACATAGTATTCTTTTCAGAATATATTCTGTTCATCTATGATCGTTTCATAAGTAACAGGATCTCACATTTTGAGTTCACTTAGTAGTATAGTAACAGTTCGAGAATAATAATAGAAGCAATAATAGCTATCACAGTCAAGACCAGGTTTGTCTAAGAGACCAAGAGACTGGATTAGATCGTGCTATTTACCCCTCTGGAAACTGTTGGTAACAGGGTCACACAAATATTTATGAGGTAATAAAAAGACACGCTACATCCATCTAGTGTGGACTATCTACCTATGACACAGTATCTTACCTGTATATCGTGTTTGCCTCCAGTTACCTCGAAACGTTGCTGTTAAACACTGTTCCTTATCTTGCGCCCTTATTTAGTAGTTTAGCCTCAAGAATATAATATATTTAAATTCCAAATAAGGGTTAAAATAATATAGTAAACGAAATTGTAAACAGGAATTAGTACAGTTCAATATGAATGGTAAGATTAAAACATTAAAAATCTCAGGAAGCGTTTGATTAAATATAAAGTTATTTTACCGCATATTTTTTATAACTAATAGATTTTTGTAATACCTTGAAATTAAAAAAAAAATACTAGAGTGTGCTTCAAGATAATATTTTCAGTTACAGTAGAAAATTTTAAACTTAGATATAAGAAGTATTAGTTAAAGTAGCCTTTGCGAATATTTCTGTACTTCTCAAAAGTATGTATGAAACGGGTGATACATTAATAGCTGCATGCAATGGTCTAGACACAAATGTTGTTGGTGATACATCAATAGATGCATACATTGATCTTGATACAACAGGTGATAGATCAATAGCTGCGTACATTGATCCTGATACAATAGGTGATACCTCATTAGCTGCTTACAATGGTCTTAATATACAATTTCCATTATTTACCACTATTGGGCGTGTATTTTAACTAGTTCACTATCTCTTTTCGAGATACAGATTTAGGATTTAGGATATTCGATGTAAACATGACTTAATGCTTTTCAAATAATTAAGAAATATGAAATTTAAAATAAAGTCTTGCTCAACTAATAAACGTTATTAAAATCATTAGGGCAAGTACATTCTAACGCTTACATGTTGTAAGGTCCTCGTTAAGCTCTCGAGTGTCACTACAACTTTTCTCTAATATAAAATAGGTCAAGTTCCATACATATTTAATAATTATATTCAATGTATGAAGCACGTTATTTTGAAAAATATGTTAAGTACTACTTACATTAATTTACATTCCTGTCTAAATAATTTCGTCAAATAATTTTAAATTAACTTGATATAAAAGTGTATTACACCATTTATCAAAAGAGGGTCGTAAAGATTCAGATTGTGACCTTACATGCACACGCACATACACAAACTTCCAACTTTATTTAATAAGTCAAGTAAATTAAATAAGATGAGCTTGGTTTTTTTGAACAATATTTTGGTAAAGGTAAGGACAGATATGGTAAAGGAGAACGTGGTGTCTGGAAAATTAAATGTCCGGCCAAGACACCTTCAGACGAATTCTTATTCTCTTAACATAAACACATTTAATTAATGGGATATGTTGTTATGGATACAAAATATTATGATATTGTTAAAGAATATTCCCAGCGATTATAATCACTGTCTTATTGTTGTGAGACAGCAAGATTTGAAGGGGTATAGACGTTTGAAATATTATTGGCACCACTCCATTGTCAATAAACTACGCTTGTAATTAAATTCCAATTTCAGTAACTTAAATTGCTCCCTTGATATCACTAAACTGTTGAGCATAATCTGAAAAGGATCTGTTGCCAAATCAAAGTCTCTGAACTGTTGTTGGAACTTTGACCTCCCTCGGCTGTTTTATGTCTTAACTCTTCCTCAAAATTACTCTCTTGGGTATAATAAAATATAATAATTTTTTATTATTGCAATTACCACTTTTACGTTTTTCACTGTTAATGACTTCTTATTTTAAACTATAACTTTTCCCCAACTTTCACATTGTTTAAGAATTATTAAGAACACTGCTATCGGCGATATTGATTGTACAAGTAATTAGTAATGATCATGACAGTATAAAATTTATAAAGATAAAATATTTTTCATTCTTTTGAAAAATTAAAAATATATTCAAGTCTTTTAACTTCTGATGAAACAAAAATGTAAAAGTAATTCAAGAATTTGATTTCCATTCTTTTTAATATAGTTTATTTTTTAAACCCCGTAGTCTGACATAGTATGAGTAAAATAGCAAATTTTATTCGACCATTATATTGTTATATTTTTAAAGGACATTGAGCCTCAGGAGTTGCCAGTAATATTACAGTACTGTACCCACCAAAAACGTTGCCCATAATATAAGCAATAAAACGTGACTAATTTTTATTTACGTCTGCTTATCTACAAACAGTTTCAATTTTTGGTTTTTAAGTAACTGAGAACAGAATCTTGATAAATACAAAATTACTCATCTTAAAATCCTTATTAATGGTGTTAGATTTATATTTAACCATCTTCAGTCAAGAGATTTTATATGATGACATAATTTATATTATTTATTACAGAGTTTATTTATTAAAAAACAATCCAGAGGCTTTTAACTGTGAATTCTACAGGTTTGTAACATTTAAAATGATATAAAGAAATTAGTTTAATAACCTAAAATGGATAAAGCAGTCTAAAACAAAAAATATGTTTAGATATACATTTTAATTAGATTCAGACTATGACACATTCATTCATAAATAGTTTTCAGTTACTTTACGCAGGTTCAGGGTTCATAAGAATACGTAGAAGAAAATTTTGTATTGGACATTTGAAATCCAGATGTATTGTTTTGTGTGTTATGTATATATGTTTATTTGTGATTGGAAAAACTTATGGTTATGATTCTTCAATGATGGAAAAGTTATTTATTATACATAACGTTGGCAGGATGAAAGACGTTTCTAACGTAACAAATGGCTTAAATTGTGGACTCCATCTTACAATATATGAAATACAAAACTGCTAAAATTATAGTAGGACTTATGCCAATTGATACATTAGAGCAGATGTACTATTTTTATTGCAATGTAATTATTTGTTAACAAGTTGTGATGTAGATATCTACCGTAACTAAAAATTACAATATTGGTACATCGTATTTATATTAGTGAAAGTAGTGCACTTAAATAGGACACTATAAATATGCATTTATTAATGAAAGAATAACATTGTTTATATAAATGATTAACTATATAAGGAATTGGAAAGTAAATATTAATTTATTATTACCAAAAGTAATAGTTATGTTATATCTAAATGTGACAAGTTGTAAATCTATTTAAGCACAACGTAATCCAGAGTAGATGTATGTTTACGTCGCAGAACGGAAGTACAGGAATGTTTATGTAAAGAGCTCTCGAGTTGAAAAGCAATTACAACGGCGACAGCTCCGGAGTTACTACGTACAGGTTTTAAAATTTACTTTTTGTCTGCTTTGACAATATGCTCCATTCATTATGTTGAATTAAAAAAAATTATTTATACATTCATACATTATTAAGTTGTAAATTTTTCACAAAGATAAAAAAATTTTAGTCAAGTATAAAAATGACAATATCGTCTTTATCCTTAACTGGGTGTTATAATAGGGGTGCTTTCATGACTTTAATGCGGTTGGGACAGCACCGATATAACCCTGAATATTAAAGTTATCCCTAATTAGACATGAAATTTCGATCCATAACTTTATATGACTGATTTTATAACAGATATCAGTGAATATAAATTATTATGTATCTATTGTTTTTTCAATATTAACCTCTCTATTTCAGTACAATTCAGCTCTCACATCAAGAAACCCATGTTTTTCAATATACGGCAGTTTTTACTGTTTAGTCGGCTAAAGCATCTCCCAACTCAGTAATCGTTCACCTGGCAAATCCATCCTATTCCATTCCACTGCAACTGTTTTGCATCTCATCTGGCATCTCATGAACCTCAACAAAAGTCTCACGAAAGGTTCCCTCTTTTTTGGACGGCGGGATGTTCCAAAGTGTTCTAAACTATTTTATACAGTTAGATAAAATGTGCAGATAACCAATTCATTATACACTTAACATATGTACATTTGCTGTGACAAGTATCTGTTCTACTAGCAAGTATAAATCAGCCAGAAGTTAATTTTTTCGGGGGTGAGAAAAGTATTGTTTCTAGAACCTCTCTTTTTCTTTGAATTCATGCACTCTTTTTTCTTAGAAAATCCGGATTTTGGAACTTCCAAAAATCTCACGAATCACAGACTCTGAGACTACCAGTGGAAGGGCCTTGTGTGCAATACTTCTTGGCTGCTCACATGAACCGATCACACAAAATCCACTGACGGCTCAGGCACTTTATAATTATCCTGTCTAATAGTTTTTCAATAAAAAACTTTTAGCCAATTCCGTTACATAACATAAAAAGAGTAGTTTATGTAAACAAATATAACTCCCATGGTCCCTTTGGTGCCAAAAGCTCTCAATTACTTTCTTCTGTTAGAATTCATTCTCAAAAGTCCAAGCCTATTAGAATAAGTTTATAAAACATGAAGGCCATTTTACGGCAAATGTTACAACTTTTGGAGTAACTAAATGAAGACTTTCGGGAAAAATTTGATGAAACATTCATGAACTTTTTTTAAAAACCTATAGATTTATTTAGAAAGGATTTAACCTTTCAATATCGTTATTAAGATACTACTACAATACTCTAATATAAAAATAAACTATTATTAATATAACAATATACTTAATAATACACTAATAAGATACTAATAATACTCTTTTCTGTCATGCTATGCTATAAATTGCGCAAATTATACGTTATAGTTGTGCTGAAATCTGGTGGCTTCCCTTACGTTCTTGAATAATCTCCATGGGCTGTATAATATATTCAATCTGTCAAATGTCAATAATACGTGGCATATTACAAAGAAACTATTAATTTTGGATCTGAAGTTCCAGTGAATTTCCCTTTGGCGAAAATGGCACTCAGTCATTATCGTGCATTAACATATGTTTCTTAGATTGCCAGTTCTTTTACATCAATGCAACTGAACAATCTCCAGTATGGTTGTGTTTATAGTTGATTTGATACTATAGAATCATTCTCTTACCTATAAGGGAACACAGACTTTTCGTCAGTGTTTATTCGTTTATTGAAATGTTGTTCCATTCCGTTGTACGTTACAGGACTAATAGAGTATGCTATTGTTTTCAAGAAAATGGGTAATTAAAATATATGATAGGAAGAGAAGATTCTTTCTTCATATTTTAAAGTTAGTAATGAAGAGAACTATTCATGCATGACTTATTTGATTTGGTAATATTCTTATAATATATCATTACGCTTGATCATGAAGTAATCTGGTTAGGATTTTTTGTGTATGATCAAACAATTTAAAATATAAGGTGTTCAGGGACGTGACAAAACCCCTCTGTAATAACAATGGCTGGCTTTTGCACAATTTGTCTTAGGGGTTAATTTAATCTAGGCTCAGTTCCAAGTCAATTAAAAGCTTAATTGAAGTCAGTTTCTTATTACTTTGAGAGAAAAACTTTATCAAGATTAAACTTCAATTTCGTTCATTCTCTCTTGTAGAAAGCGTGCTTTAATCTGCCATGTTTTCAATTTATTTGCCAAATCCCTTACCGATAGAATTATATAATAATAAAAAAAGGACAAATTGCTTTCTTATTCCCGTGTTTTATTGTAGTACACTAACTATTTGTGGAGAGATCCATATACAGGACACACAGAGAAATGTTTCATTGAGAAAAGAATAATAAACATTATTGTATAGTTTTTTTTAATTACTGTAAGAATTTTTTAATCCGCTCATGAAAAAATATGATTTGAGACAAAATTATATTTACTTATTGTGCTATACGTGCATCAGCAACAAAAAAAAAGGAAATTTGCTAAAATATTTCCTAAGATAAAATCCACCCACTGATTCAAAATTTAATAATAACTTAATGCAGGAAATTTTGAAAACATTAAGAGGTAGTGTAAAGCAACAGAATTATTATACCATACATTTTTTAATGTATTTGTCTCAAATATGTAGTGAATATACTCGCTTCTTGCATTCTTGAGCTGTTTCTTGTGTCATACTTGAACCAGCGGGGCAGAAAATTGATGTATTCTCTATTGACTATTGTCCGGAGATTTCAGTAGAACTTTAATAAATAAAATATTGTACCGCAATTGTCATGTTATTCTAATGATAAAAACATTAGTATCATATTTAAAAATCTTTAGTGCCTCATAGAGTTAATTATATCTAACTTTATATTGCACATTTAAAGTTTCAGGACCTAGTGTAACAGGTGTAAGAGAATTTAATTTTTACGTTCTTCACATAGCATATAATTTACGTTACGATTAAATCCACAAATAAAAATAGTTATTTTATAAGTATTAGTACGCAAAAAATAATTGTTTTTTGCTTACTAATACTAATTAGTAGAAAACGATAATTTTAATTTTGGTTCCTAGAGATAAATTATAATATCGAAGGTAATTGTACAGAAAAATTGATATAATTACCTCTAGCAATCATTAAGGTTATTAAATAATAGCAAATTCAATGTGCAGGCAATATATCAGAAACTAAAATCATGCAAAGTATTTGGAGTGGTGTTGAATTAAGTCATGAATCAGTAAAAAACTACTGCAAACTGAGTTCGATGGTTTTTTTGTGTAAATAAAGATTGTAATTTCCTGTCATGACAATATTATGTCATGAAATTTAGAAACAGTATTATATGGTCATAACAGGGCCTTATTTATTTAATAAATAAAATAAGACTAATATTAGTAATATTGTTTGCTTCGTTTACCCTTTTTAGTAAGGGGTCTTATAGATATTAGTTTCGAACAAAAAAAAAAAACAACTGTTCTCACCCCTGATTTTGCCCTTAAATCTTTAAATCATTACAGGACAGTATGTTTTGGAAATATCGATGTTTAATCTTCAAATATCTTCATCAAATACGGACAGGGTTAATTTAATCATCTATATACAAGCATAATGTCTAGCCAGTAACTTTTATGATATTCATAAAATTGGAAACAGTAGGACTTATGACCAAAATTTTATAATCTGAGTGTGAAAAACGACCAATTGTCCCTAGGCGAGGAATAGATTGTAATAGATTGAATAGATTTGACTTTGTAATACGGCCAAATTATTCAGTTGGAACTCTTCTTGTGCCAGTTACACTGTTTCCATTCTTGACCTGAACGGCAAGTTCAGTACACCATATCAAGCATCACGGCATTCCTGTACGTATCATTTTATTATTATATCATATAGTAAAATGAATCAGGTCATAGTTTTTTTAAGAATAACAAGTTTTTTTGCCCGAGGTTGATCATTAGCTGTTAAAAGATCCTAAAACTCTCATAGCTGTTCAGACGAGTAATCATTAAACCAATTCTAGTAATATTTAATTTGGTTTAGTGTAATATATTCCTTATTAGAGCACACAATTTCCATAGCAATAAGCGTGAACTGTAAGAGCATGGGGTAAAAACATTATTCTTAATTATCTCAAAGAAATTTACTAAAGCTTTATCTAGGACACTTTTATCTATCAAAATACTTGAGCAAAACTACGATGATTACATGCAAATATGCAATGCTGTAACTTGGATTAAAATCCGGGTCCCTGGGGGTAATACTATAAACACTGACTACTCAACTACCTCAATATATGGCATACCTACTAAGATATAAAGGAAAGGGAGAGACCTCTCATGTATAAGATCGCCTCGGCCTTCCGTTGACTATTTATAGAACAGTATAAGACTATTCTGCATATCTTTATGTCTAAACTTGCTTAATAAAATGTGTTTCTGAATTCTAAATGTTCCTATATGCGAGTAAGGTTATTATTTAGGAGATTGTATAATTCAGAAGCTTCTGAAGTTGTTCACTTCTTCTCATTTCACACTCTGGTCACAGATATAAAAGTATAATTCCACTAAGTGCCTCTAAAATGTTCGTTCGTAGTTTGTTAGTGTTATGTCATGTTTATGTTAGTGAAATAAGCGTGGTTATAATTTATTGTAATACGGTTTTTTATTTCAAATTGCCATCGTGACTTCGACATTCTCTTTAAAGTAAAAGTGTTTTAACCTCCTTTTTGAATTGTCTTAAAATTGATAACCGTGATACAACAAGGAACATTTTTACAACATACACTCAAAGTGTTTTTGTAAGGCGTTAATAACAAAATTATCCCCTTTTATTATTGTGATAAATTTAACATAATTATCAAATAATAACAACATCAGGAAATAACAAAACTTCACATTTTAAAACACGGTATATCGTATATCCTCATACCGAAATTCAACACGGCAACTCATTGGTGAAATACATATAAGTAAGAGAATCATTACGTTACATTTATAATATACACATATCAACCAAAAACGTTAATCAGTAACCTTGTTGACGGAAATTATGATATAACACTTGTTTAAAAATATAGCAGACAGTAATCAGTCTATTGGTCACAACTGTATAAGCTCATCAACAACTGTCAAACATTGTCGTTAAACATTTAATCGGATGTTCAATCAACTACATTACTGGATTCCATTATGCCAACTCATAAATATTTTAATCACATTTCTTGTCCTAGATACTTGGAATTCAGGCCGTAATTAACATTTGTAATTGTTGTGCAAAAGTATTAATTAATGTGTGGGCACATTAAATTACAAGCCACTATTGAAAAAAGGGCCATAGTTTATTATTGTATATTATTCCCTTCTAAATAATATAAGGAGTATTATCTTGGATAATACATTAATGAAGTGTATGAAAATTTCACTTGCGAAATGTTTTACATTTAGATCAAAATCAAACTGTCAAAACAGTTAATATAAAATATTAGTACCGTATAAACAGAATAACATACTGTATTATAACATCAATCAAATATAAAAAAATGCCTACATTATCAATAAATCTTAACACAATGATAGTAATCAAACTATAACTTTTTGCTAAATGTTCATTTTACTTTGTTGACAGTAAATCAGCAACCATTCAACACTACGTGGGTTCTTTATCAGCAAAAGCGTTCTCTATTCTTTCCTAAAAGCATCATCGCTCTACCGCCTGAGCTGTTCCGTTAGTGAGTTAAAGCAGAAATTCTGAGATGCAATTTACTGCTGAGGTAGCGCTGAATTTGTTGCGATATAGAGATCGCAACGACCATGAGAGCAGATAGAATATCTGCCCAAAATACTCAATTCTCCTAAAAAATATAATTTCGTTTGAAATAGTCAATACATTTATAATTTTTAAATTACGATTCCTCGTTAGTTTTTGTTTTATTACATTTAAGGTTTTTTTTTCATTATGTGTCTGTGTATTTATTTTATTAGGCTAAAAAAGGTGCTAATCATTCAATAGAGGCTATATAAACTATTAACCTTTTGGCAGCTTGATGAGTATAACTAAGGACACTACCAATATTTTAGTTTATTCAGTACTCTAAAACTTGCCAAACAGCGCTAGTACACTTTGGTGATGGGAAAATGAAGAATTAAATAATGATCATCTCCCATATTGGCTGAAATAGAAAAGTGTAACCGTTAATCTAAAGCTTTATATTTTATACAATGTATAGATACACTAGAATATTTATATTGTTGATTATTTGATACTTACAATGAAACTCGTGTAGTACTTTCTGTTTTAGAGAGCTGATGCATAGCATCAAGTCTTGGCCGAGATATAAACAGAGAACGGTTTCCCTGAGGACGATCAATTCGGCGATAAATCGGTTGAGACTGTAACTGATGTTCTTTATGGCACTGTAAATCTTGTCGTTAAACCATTAGACTATCCATTCTTTTTAACTTGTGTTTCCTCCAAGTAGCTCATAGACCCCCTTTGAAAATCTATAATCAAAACTACAGTTGCAAGATTATACCATTGCTATGTAATTTCCACAACAAAACTGTTAAAATTAAAATTATTTAATTAATAAAAAGAGTTCTTACTAGTTTTAAATTGAGTTTCATAACAATTATACCATTATAAAAACGAAATATAAACTTTGTAGCAACAAAAACCTCTCTATAATAATGAAAATTATAGCATAGTTTTTTTCAGATATGTATTAAAAAGTCAAATTTTGGATTTGATATCCTATAATTTAAAGATTAATTATTAGTATTTTTGTGGGTAATCTAAAGTTTTGGTTCTGAACCATTTATCACAACATTTCAGATACACAAGCTTTGAGAGCTTCACAGATGATTTCTGGATAACTTGTGAAAATGCTGTGTACAAAACCTATCTTTTCTGAAACATTTTATACATCTAAAATCAGCAGGAAAAAATTCAATTTAAAAGAAAAAAATTTTAAAGAGGAGACATAATCTTACCATTAACCCGTCTAGTTGGCTGTACTTGAAATGTAAGATGATTCTGTTTCATTCTTTTATATTAAATTTTATTTATTTGTCAAAAAGTAAAAATGTTGAATCAACAACTGATTCGAAATATGTTGTCTCTTGATATATTTATTTGCTTCAAATAACTGTCTTTTAGTTATATTAATTATTTGTTTGGTTTCGTTTTTTTCTAATCAGAGGTTTTCTGATAAAGAGTTCTGGGAATCCGAACATTAAAATCACGTACAGAGATTTTCATTTCTCCTCCTCCTCCTCCTCCTCCTTCTTCTTCTTCTTTTTACCTTCTTGATCTTGTATTTGCACACGTGTGTGTGTGTGTGTGTGTTTATGTATGCGTGTGTTTACCCACAAAATATCCTGGCAAACTACAAAACCCATTGCTTCAAGTATACTGAGTAGATATAGTCAATAACTATTTAAACATTTGACTTTGTGTATAGAGCTGTTCTAGTTTCCAGGATAATTAACAGCCTCACAGACATTAGCCAGGCACAAAGCTAATTCTAGCATGTCGGTCTGATAACAGTAGAAACTGCAATTTCCAGTCCTGTCGTATACAGTATAGTAGATTCTGCCAGTGCTTACTATTACTTCAGAGTTTGTTCTCTTTAGTGTGGATTACTAGTTAAAAATGCATTTATGAAGTCATAGATTGACCGAGCTGTGTCATTTTATGAATTGGCTTTTTAAATATACTAACTTGTTCCACAATGCACTTTATGCTGACTCTTAAGAGCACGAACAGATTATGTTATAACATTTATTTTTATATATTTTAATTCATAATGTAGTATATCTACCTAGAATTCTAATTTTTGTGGCATAATTATTTATTTAATGTTATAGTTTATTACATGTCATTAAAAGAACAAGTAGGCTTCTCTGATCTAAATATATGTATATTTATATATGTATAGATATGTATTTTCTTGATCGGGAATCAAGCCAAAATAAAATATAGAACAAAAAATACTGAGACCGAAGTAAATTACAATGGTCACAAATGCACATATTTTACGTATTTTCTTCATCGTGGCAACAAGGCAAACACATCATTGAATTCGGAAACATTATTTCCTTCTTATTCCGCCAGAAGTTCTCATACGGGTGCAAAATCTAAAATCCAAACCCCAAAAGCCGCGGGTATCTGCTCCTATATTAATAATTGTAAGTAACATATAGCAAACCTCATTTACAATATATATCTTTCTATGTATTATTAATTGTTGTACTTACACCTACTGTATAGGTAACACTGTAGATTAGAAACATTCAAATATTTGTGAAAAATAAGCACGATTAAATCAATGTACACCAGATTACATAACTGATTGTTAAATTGAGTAGAGTAAAAATTATATTGTGATACCTTTTATTGAATAAAATTTGTTATGTAGTACATTTTTATAACTATTACTTTTAAATCCATTCACAAAACAATTGTTTTAACTTTTTTCTATCAAGAATTAATAATTATATTTTACAAATAATTTAAATAAAATTCTTTTTAGTCACATGTAATCGATTTATGAATGCAATCGAACTTTCATTCAGTACCAGTTTTTCAGCAACGTGCTACGTGAAGAACGTGCGTGTTTATATGATTGGTAACAAATGTTGTAAACAGTTCGTTTAGAAAAGAAAATAATTTTGCAGCTCGAAGATGGAATTAATTATACTTTTGAACATTGGTAACAATCCCATGGATTCATTCATGGGGATAGTTTGGTAACATGATAACATGAAGAAGATCTACAGATATATGGGCTTTACCTATTGAATTATTATTATAGAAAGGTGCTTTATATGCCCCTTTAAATACATCAGATGGTAACTGATTTTAAACTACAAATACATAAAAGCCGTTTATTTAACGTGAACTAAAATTGATAATATATTGATTGAAACTACTGTATATTCAAGTAATTGTTAAACTATAATGGAAGCTCTAGTAGTAAATTGTGCGTAGTTTGTCTTATGTAAAGACCAAATTGGTTTGGAAACCCATCAATAGCGTTAAAAAGAGGAATTCTTGATTGGCTGAAGCCACTGACTGGTTTCATGTGCGGTTGAAACATCAACGGCTTAGGTTGTAATTAAATTCGCGTCATTTTCCATTTATCGTACAGTTCCAACATTTAGTATTCTCATTGAGGGGATAAAAATTTATTTCTAGACTTTTCGGCTGTGTTTTGCAAATAAAAACATTGTTCATCTTACATAACATTAGTGCCTAACTAAAAAGGTTATAAGTTCGCTAAAAGTTTCTCTCTTTGTTAAATACAAATTTTGTAAGACTTCAAGCCTGGAATCTGGAGTCATTTTCGTTTGGAGAGATCCAAAAAGTCGACGAGGACAAAGCTAAAAATGAACTCTTTATGTCGTTTAGACTCTGATGTCCCTGTCATGTTCAAGCAGTACGGTTCAATACAGTGGTATTTGACCGTTGGAAGGAAATAAAATAAAATAAAATGACATCAGAGATACTTGGACTAAAATTATAATGTAATCACGGTGAACAATTCATTGTCTCATTGTCTCATCAGGTGCACAATGAGTGCACTACGATGTTTCAGACACGGTTCCAAAGCACGGTGGATCAACCGAGTTTTATAAACATAACTTAGCTATGGTGGGAAGAGTCATTTAATGTGACCATAAAATTGACCACAACCACAACCATACCTACGTTAAGTATAGAGAAAACTGGATTGACCCACCGTGCTTTGGGATCGTGTCTTAACATAGAGGCGTGCTTTTGTAGTTTATACATCTCTGATGTCGCAACGTTGTAAAGAATTCATTTTGAGTTTCTTCGACGCCGAATTTTATTTTGATCTCTTGAGACGAATATGAGTCCACTTCCAGGAGTCAATTCTGTGACAGCGACGGATTTAAGATGCTTCACTAAGAGTAAGGTGGAACCTTTTATTAAACCAACCCTCTTTCTTCCATAACTATGTTATATGAGTCTACTTGAATGCATTCATGTAAGAATGTGTTTAATCTTTTTAGTCCATTTAAAAATATGTTTGAAATATCTTTTAGTAGTGTAATTATTTTGACGAGTGTGTATAGTGATTATTAAGTAGGTAATCAGGCCTAATTAGAGCCCAGATTATAAGTTCTACTTTTAGTACAAGAGTCGGAAGAGGTTTCAGCCAAATAGTAGTTCTTAATTTGATTTGGTAAAACTGATTTAACCAAACCAACAACTATACGAAGGTTTTGCGTAAAATAAAAATATATTCTAAAAGAAATATCAACTGTTTTGCATTGGTAATTGTTACAGAATCCACCGACAGTCCTTAAAACTGATTCAAGATGAGACATTCCGCTGCTGCTTTCAGAGTGATTAAACTTACAACTGTCGCAACTATGTTTCCGCTAGAAATATTCTTTATTCATGACTATCATCTAAGTTTTCCGGTTCACACCGGTATGAAAATTGCTAATACGTTTAAAATTTTATTTCATGTTCTACTCAATGTTGAAAGTCTTGTTAAGTCATCCAAACTTTAATTTATGTATAAAATGTTGCATACAGCTGTATTTGATGTTAACTAACATATTATGGTACTTACATTTACAATCAAAAGCTATTCCCGGATGTGTGGTTTTTTTCCTTTCTCTTGAATGTTCCTAAAACATTGAGTTAAAACGGCATTTATAAAGTGTTGTGTTAGCTCTATACACTGTAGAACAGTTAAAAATTTATAGACGTATTAATATATAGTTCAATAGAAGGTTGTTTATTTACTGTAATAAAAACTAGGCCTTCATACTGTACATTTATTATAATTTACACTTTTCTGTATACAAAAAAATATATTAAAAGATAATTATCATATTCTAATATTACACTAATACAATATAAAATTGTTAAAAAATCTCTTAAAAATAATAATTAACATGCCATTTAAGCAAGCATTTTTAAGAATTTTTAAGCCTATCTTTATAAAATAGTAGTTTTTAATTCAAAAGTTTATATGTTTGATGTACCACAACTTAATCCAGGAACCTTCGGCCGCACTACGATCAATTTCAATTATATAAGTTTCAAGTCAGTAGCGAACGTCAAATTATACCAGTCGTAGTATATTTGTAAGACTCCTGCCGTTTAAGACTTCCTGTTCGGCCCTCTATGATTTGTCTGTTGAATTATATTCTCTTTAAAGAGTTTTATTTCTATAAACCGTCAGAAATTGTTCAAACAAGGTTAAGTCATCCTTAATACCGTGAACAAAGATGTTTACTAAGCAATTCTGTCAACAGTGTTTGTCAGACAGTCAGATTTGTAACCGAGTAATACTAATAACTCTACAAACAATCTTGTAATAGAACTTGTTGACATAGTTGAGTGGCTGGTGCAGTTGGAATGGTTTTAAAGCTGCTTCTCGAACGCTGACAACTTCTCCCCCATTGAGTCCCTCTTAGAGAGCACTTAAATTTCCAATAGTGGAATTGATACAAATTAATTGTTGAATTTAATCAACAAAAGAAGATTAAGGTGTGCAGTTTAGTCATGAATTTGGGATAGACAATGCACATGTGTTTAGTAGATGAAGAACTGAATATTATTGTAACCATTTAGACACATCACAATGACCTTCCTTCGCCCCGTGTTGTCACACAATCACTTTATACTGCAATAAAAGAGTTAAACACATGGATTACTCTGTAATATTTGTTTTTTGTTCATTTGTTACTAATTACTTTAAAATATAACATGTTTATCATCAGTTACATCGCTTGACTTATGATTAATGTTGAAATGATTAACGTTAGCCCTGTATATTCTAGAAACTTAATGTTTTAATTTGAGTGCATATAACAAATTTTACAGTTTGCAGCAGTTTTACGAGTCCACCATAGTAAATGGTTATTATGAGAAATTGAAAATAACGGGCAATACTAAAAAATAAAAATATTATTCAACACAATATTCTACCAGAGGAAGTTAAGTTTGTGCAGTGAAAGGCAGGAAGGAGAATATTGAAGTAAATATTCAGCGTTTTACACTGAATGGCGTTACATCCAAACGTGGTGTGATGAAGCTGACTCTCTCTAAAAACTGTTCGTACATTTCAGGTACAGTAGAGTCTTGTTTGTTTTATATCCAGTATCCGTTTTGTATCGATATGCATCTCAACACACTACAAATATTTTAGTTACATCACTCAGTTTTGTACAGTTCATAGTAGTTATCCATTCAAATCATTAGACATAATTCTATTAGCTAGGCGTTTATTGAAACCTCTCTCATCAGAAAACGAAATTAGATTTCTGGCAGTTTATGAACATGAAAAGTATGAAAAGAGTTGAACTAGAGAGTTCAAATTGACTCGTAAATCTGCCTCTACTACCTGTACATTGCTAGATACGTTGCTATCGAAAATTGTATAACGTTGTTAATTACTATTATAGCCAGTAACAAATAACTCTAGATTACAGTATTATAGAGAAAAACTATGTGTAAATGAGTTTGTGTTAACATACGTAATGAATTATTAATCCACTTTATATAAATATACATACTGTATATTTAATCTTTACGTACATATAAAAGAGGTTCTTGAGATCTTAAGAATGGTTTTACGTAATGTATTAGATTTCAGGTACTCATGTATATGTGTTTAAGGATTGCCAATAAGGGAAATATTCAAGATACAACGATTTACCTGGTCAATACAGCAAGATTTGGAAGTTTGATTGATAGTTTGGCTAAGGGCCGGTAAATAAAGGCAGCGTGAGAGTAAGTTCCTACAAACCGCGTAGATTTATGGCAGAGGGTCTGAGATAAATGG
>NW_025783442.1:0-29484 GCF_021130785.1 Homalodisca vitripennis
GCCTCCCAGCTTATGGTCTCTCTGCTGAAGTTTGCTATTAAAGAGTATCCTTGAAGATTTGTACTCTCTAATTCCCCACTTTTGAGGCCATGTTCGGTAAGGACCAGGATACTGGATCTGTATTGTTAAGCAGATGATTTAGCCTATCAATCTTCTTATCTAGTCCGCGAATGTTTTGATGCAGTATGGTTAGATTTTTCCTGGAGCTTTTATTAAGTTTGAGTTGATGAAGTACCTGGTTTTGAATTTTGGTTTTCTTCTGGTAGGTGTGAACTAAAAAATGTTTATGAGGTTCCGGCCGGAATTCCGGTATGATTGTGGGAACTGAAGTTTGGGAGGTTTCCATTGTGTAAAAACCTATTAATGTTTTGGGCTTTTAGGTAATTGAATTCCTGGATGTTAGCTTTTTCAGTGGCTTTTGCCATTTGGAGGGAGACACTAAACTTGTTTGTCTTCTTAATCCATTTTTTGCTCATTCCTGTTGTTGATGAAGGGTTTTGTTTTTTCAGTGGTGTAGTCCGCATATGTTTTAGTTTTTTTCTGCAGGTTTGACTGACTCCTGGCGTTTATGGGTAGGCTTGCATCTGTCGTGGGTAAGGGAATAGAGGACCTCTGCCTCTGTTGTCCTTGTAGATAAAATCAGTTTTTGGTTGCAGGTTTGACTGGCTCCTGAGGTTAGGGATGAATTTTGTTCTATTGAGGGTGTGGTCAATATGTTTTCCAGTTTTTTTCTGCTGGTTTGACTGACTCCTGGTGTTACAGTCAGGCTTACATCTGTCATGGTTGGAGAATTCTTCAGTTTTTTTCTACAGGTTTGGGTGACTCCTGGCGTAGTTACACTTAAATCTGTCATGGGTAAGGCAATAGAGGACTCCGCCTTTGTTGTCCTTGCAGATAGAATCAGTTTTTGGTTGCAGGTTTGACTGGTTCCTGAGGTCGGGGTGAACTTTGTTCTGTCGAGGGTGTGGTCAATATGTTTTCTAGTTTTTTACTACAAGTTTGATTGACTCCTAGTGTAGTTTGATGCGTGGTGGGCATATTCAAAGTGTTATTTATTTTTTGGCAACAGGCACTTGAAGCTAAAGTTTTAATAGTTAGGTCTATTTGAGCAAGCTTTGAATTCATCTCTGATATTCCCAGAAGTACAGTGGTTTGATTTGCCTCAAACACTTGGACATCTTTTGTGGGAGATGACGTCTGAGTAGCCGAGTCCTTACAGATTGTAGCCGTTATTTCTATTTTTTGGATTTTTTCCTGCAGTCTGGAGTTGGTTTTTTCTAGTTTCTGCTATTCGTTTTGCATAATTATCAATTATTTGACCCAATTTAAGATCATGGTCCTCAGAGGAATTCTGGACCTCTATGCGGAATTTCTTTTCTTTATCAAGTTGGGCTTGAACATCTGCATTTAATTGTAGAAGATTTTCAATTTTGGTTAAATATTTACCCATATTGTTTTCCACCTCTTCCATTTTTCCCTCCATACTAATTAGTTTGTTTTGAAGCTTTAGTTTCTCTACTTTTAAAAGTTCGTTTTCAGCTACTAATGCTGATCCTATTTTGGCAGCCATTTGAAGATCATCCTCTCGACTGTTAGAGCTATCTAGTAAGTTGTTTTCAATAATACTCTTTTCTAGTTCCAGTAGGGTTATCTGAGGTGTTTAGTGTTACTGGGTCAACTATTCTGTTTGGTAAAGATGGTGATTGAAACATCCTGCATGCCATGCAATGCCATTTTTCAATTTCGTGAGTGGCCCATCTTTTCAAATCTTTTTCTAAGATATTTTGGCATCCTGCATGGTACCATTTTGCACATAGGCCTGTGCATTTAATACCAGAATACTTAACGCCAATTTCGCATGTACCACACGGATATTTAGTGGGCATTTCAGCAATAATTGAGAACTCTTGGTAAGAATTGGTTGATTATTAATAAAGTAATATTTAATACTTTATTAATAAGTAATAAAGTAATTAATGTCAAAAATTAGGTTTATAGATATCACTCTGCAAGTATGTCAAGTGATTTATAGCAAGATTCATAACAGCCAGTAAGTAGAGGCCGTGTTGTTCTGTGGTCAGCGTCCCAGACGCATTGTCAGCAGGTGTCGGGCAATGCTCTCGTCAGTTGACCTAATAGCTGGCTCTATCTGACTTCCAGCAGGTGGCGTTGTAGATAATGCCTTGTTTGAAGTTATAATGTGTCAAGCAGCTGTGAGTTGGCAATGACGTCACTATTGTGTTTCAACTGTGCACAGCTGTTTATTTAATTTATATTTACTTGTTGTTAACAAAATAAATGTCAATGCCAGAGAGATAAGGTTTAAAGACAACTCTGACATGACTAAACATGCCAATTGAGAATAACTAGCCTCTTCTTCTATAGGGCGGCCTATTGCCATGCACTTAAGCCTCGAGGGCCTTTTGCACACCTTTTGCCTACCAATCTACGGTTTCAGCAGTTCCAAAAACTGCTGAAAACAACCTATCAGGTCCTCCTGGGGAAATTCACCACCCTTCCCCAAACTTCTAAAGATGGTCCCGCATACCGCTCCCTTGCTACTGCAGGACAATCAAAGAGCAGGTTTTCAGCAGTTTCCTCCTGTTCATCACACATTCTACAGAGCCGATCCTCACCGAAGGATGCTAACTCTGTCAAAATGCTTCCTCAGGTGACCATGTCATGTAATCAGACCTATAACCCGAGAAGACATTGATCTATTTAGTGAGAGAAGGTCAGGCGCCACCCTGGCTAGCCATGGTGTTGTATTAACCCCTTAACGGTTTCTTTTTTGTACCTAAAATTTGTGTTGTTATGCAGAAGTTTATTTGTTGTGTCTGTACGGACACAGGTTTGTATATATATATATATAGACCTATATACATATATATCCTTGTTCTAAGTAAAAAAGTCTGTTTTAAGTTCTTTTTAATTTTTATATATAGTCACTATGTCATTTTCACTGTCCATACTATCATCTTGCAAACAAAGCTAATCGTCTATTTATGCATTGAATATTTCCATGGTAAAATAATAGAAATAAAACCATAAAATACTCTGAGATGGATGACATGCCATCAACAACACTAGGTAGCTGTCTGCACTGTGCGGCTACAGCAAACTCACTAAGGTGCGCACACTCATGACAGAGGACCAAGGAAAGTGCTGACATCTAGTAGAAAAACGTCAGAGCTACTTGCACAATGCACGGTTGTAATAGAAGTGTTCATGCACAATATTATGACATAACACATGAAAAATATAACAATATGTAATATTATGTCAGTAGCACACTTTTATCTAATCGCTATAAATATAAATATTACGTCAAAAAACCATGAAGGGGTTAACTGCTACGTTGTTGATATAAGGCCATTATAACATATTTTTCATATGACTGTACCCATAGTAACAGGTGGTTTAAATATCCAACTGTAAAAATATTTATGTTCTATAATAATAATAATAAACAAAAATATCTTTGGGTTGTAGCAGATCGTAATAAGTTTGATAGTTCACTAAGTGACTTCTTATTTACTCAAAAAGCAGACAGTGAGTTCTCTAAATTCATAGGGTGACAGGGTTTGGTATGCAGAAGTTGATTTGGACTTTTACAGCAATCAAGGGATTAATGCCTTGTTGTATCATTATTTGGTAAAACTAAAGCCATATACACTTAAGGTCGTATAAACTTCTATGACATAAGTTAATTAAAACTTATTCTGTACAGCAAACTAACCAGCTTTTGATAAAGCCACAACTGTGTTATACTGTATACAGCATTGTGACACAAGGTAGCCACAATTAATTCTGAAGATCACATCAAAAAGCAGTTTTACAACATGTAAGAACAAGCCTGACATTAGATACCTTAACATCTTCCCAATGCCAAGAGCATTCTTGTTGGAAACAGTTAATTTGAAACAGAATCAAGAAGGAAGAACGTGATCTCCAGTTTGCTAGCTCCAGTCTGATACTTCTCTCCCCAAGTACTTAGTAAATATTTGTCTCAGCCATCATTTAATTTCAAGATCACCATAACATGATAAGCTTTCTAAAGTACAATTTACATTCTAAATATATATGTTAAGTATGAAAACGTAAATTTCCAAGGTAGAATAAATGCTCAAATTATTTTTATATTTGTCCACTATTTACTGTATACCTCTAGATGTTTAACAAAACTACACATACTCAAGCTACATAAGTCACATAACAAAGCTACATTGAATCTCACTTAAAGTTTTAGTTACAAATTTACAAGATTCTATTATTAATTTTGGGTTAAATGCAAGTAAAACTGTGAAAATGCCCATATGGTTCTTTTTTTATTTTTATGAAAATTTGCCATGTAATCTTAATAGAAAATATACATTTAGAGACATGTTTCATGAGTGTTTTAGCCAATAAAATATTATTTTTTACCTAAAATATAATGTGTTTGGTCTTCAAAAACAGTTTTTTGTTAAAAGATTCATGATATTTTCATAACATGTTTCATTATTTCATTGAGTTAAATGGCCATAGCCCACATATGTGGAAAAAGTATCCTTTTAAAAGAGATCTAATTTCCATTTTGTATAAAAATTCACTTTGTTGAAACTATAAAGAACCCACCAGACAAAAAACCACACTTTTCAGATGTCGCAGACAATCATGAAAGCGTTATGCCTCGCAGATGGTTCATACATACGTACGTATTACAAATAGAAATAGTTTAAAGTTAACATTTGATTGCTCATGTAATCTGAGCTTTAATTTGGGTACTATCTCAAAAGGATGTTTTTCTTTTATCAGTGCTTCGAAACCTACACTGATGGCCAGGGCATTTCCTATAGATACTTTTCCGACCTCAGATCACGCACCAGATCGTCCAACTTTTCCAACAACAAAACAAGTTGGACGATCTGACACATAATCTGAGGTTGGGAAAGTAACGATCGGATATCCCCACTGGCCATCAGTATGGACTTCGGTAGCACCTTTGCATGTAATCCAAAGCGGTAACACCCGTCGAAATAGTTTTTAATTTGAAGCTCAGATCACATGACCACTCGTAGAGGCTAACTTTAACTTTGTTACAACTAATAAATATATTTATGATAACCTAATAAAAAATTACATAAATCACGTAATAACAAGTAGTAGATAAGTACGGAATGGCTCCGGATAATACCAAAGTACCTAAAAATATGGTTAACTCTGTGTCATACATTGACACTTTTCAATTGAGTAAATTTTTAACTTCAATTTTACTATAAAAAATGTTCATCTGTAAACATTTAACTCGTATTATAAACTGTTTTGTTATTTTTTTATCTAATCAGAATGAGTTGTCTAGTCTTGGAAGTATTTTAACCATAAATATTCTAACATTGACAATTGTTATAAAAAGGAATTAAAATAAATGGAATTATAGGGATAAATGTATACAGGCTAAATGCAAATAAAACAATTTATTAGTATAATAATGAGGTAGCAATACAATAAACAAGTTTTACAAAATGATAAAAATAACATAAGGCACTTTGAGTAATTGTACATGTAGTTACCATTTTGGTGGCAGAAGCTTAATACCTAAGTAAATATCCAGTGTCAAAACAAGTTTGAGAAATTGGATTATTTTTTTAATAATTATGATTCTATTATTTTGGGATGAGTATGACTGGAATGAAGATCAGTTAATAGATTGTTTGACAATAAAAAAAAGTAAAATGACGGCAAAAAGTGTCTATCTTTACAGAGCAGATGAAACCACTTTGAGGATTTCAAAAAGAATCACAATAAATTGTTATTTATATCAACTAAGTATTAGAACATTTTTATGGTTTCGTCTTTGTGTGAAGTTTACATAATGTTACATTCTAAACGTAGATGGTAAACATGGCTAACTAAATACTTATGACAATTATGATAAAGCTGGTACAAATTTCATACAAAAAATTTAATTTAGTAGATTTGCTAGTTTTTGTAACTTTTCACTTTAGTATTTTTTAGTACGATGCCTTACAATTTAATGTTGGATACAAGTTACAAAAATAACCAACACACATTTGTAACTCAAATATTGTTGCCAATGCCAGTGAAATAATCAGGATGTGCAAATTCCTTTTCTGTATTTAAGATAGACAAGCTATTGCTTGAATGGCTGTAATAAGCCCAGAATAAGTCATTTTTATTGACAAATCTCCTGTATATAATGCAAACTGAAATGATCAGTAAAGTAATTGTATTTCTTGAGGTACTGAATCAACTAGTGGACTGTTAATAAAATTGTTAAGATTTGGCACTATTCACTACAATACAGATAACTAATAATTATTTTGAATTGAACTCTATGTTTTTTCCAAAGAGTTTAAAGCACTCCACACGGCTTTCAGCAGGTCATCCCTCTCCCTTGGTTCTGGACATTGTACTCGCGGATGTACTTAGTGGTCTCTTCATCCAAACCCAGAGAGGTCACCTCAGTGTCAAACTGTTCCACCGTCGACATCCCCACCAGATAGGCGTTGATCTTTGAAGCCAGGTGGGAGGTCTTAAGACGCTCATCATCTTTCTGGAAGCCCAAAGTAGGTAGTAGGCTGGCATGATGCTCCTGGAGGTGATACTTCTGATGGTAGCTGAGCAGAGAGTATGTCTTAATTCGATTAATTCAGACAGAGAGAACAAATTTGAACAAAATCCTTAATTCCCTAGTGTTTTTGCATCATGAGTATTTTGAAAAAATGGAATATGGTATAAGAAAAAAATACATAATCTATACAAAGCAAATATATTTGGGAACTCACAACCTGCACAAAGTAGATATTGGGAACATTTGAGGAAACACAATATTTTTGGTGAATGCTTGGACTAGATTTGGGATTGGGAATACAGTACAACTTAGATTAAAGGGTACAGTAAAACTTAGATAAAAAGGGTGCAATACAATTGAGGGAACACAATACTTTTGGTGAATGCTGGGATTAGATTTGGGATTGGAAATACAGTAAAAACTTAGATAAAAAGGATTCAGTACAATTGAGGGAACTCAATAGTTTTGGTGAATGCTAGGAATAGATTTAGGATTGGTAATACAGTACAACCTGGATTAAAGGGTACAGTACAATTGAGGGAACTCAATACTTTTTGTGAATGCTTGTACCAGAATTTAGGATTGGGAATACAGTATAACTTAGATAATGAAAGAAAAACCGTAAATTGTATAAGAGTTAAGCAGAAGAATGGTGGTGCAAGCCAAACAATAGAGGTGGTAAGCCTACTAATAAGAGGATTGTTAATTTAAGTAAGATAATAAATTAAATTCATACAGCAGACACAAAAAAACATATGGTTGACGACACAAGTGGGTACTTGAACATCAAGTTGAACATTTTAATCTCATAATAATAAATTGGTTTTTTATTAAACTTGAAATATCTTTTTTTTCCAGTTTAGTGATCTTCTGCTGGAAGTATGAAAATTGGCTCATCATTAAATACAAGTAAGACTACATAAAACTACACTATGTGAAAATGTTGGAGGTGTGCATTAAAGTTGCCTGTTCAAAATCCGTGTACATTTCATCCACTTTTTAAATCAAAACTACAGATCATAATTTAAATTAATAAACATGTTTTATTACAAATTTATAACGTCTTTGCCACTACTACTAAAAATTCAGTGATGTATCCAAGATTAGACTGGGAAGGGCAACAAATCCATTATCATTTCACTGAGGGAAAAGGGAGCAGATTGTGCTTTATCATTATGTACTAAAGATACAGAAAATGTGGACCAAAAATTTTGAGATATGATTAAGTGGATTATATTAAACAATATATTCTACTACGATTATATGTCATTTAACTTACATGGACTAAAGCATATCCCCTATCTACCATAGTGCTATGATTAACAAGCATATATACTTTCTATAATCTTATCTGAATGGTGGTCCTTTTTGAGAACACATACCGAATTGGGTTTTGGATGACACAATAAAATATTCCTAAACTTGAGTGCATGCAAGCGACCAATGGATGATCTCACATTTATATTAAACCTAATTTTATTTCCAAAGACTTCTATTATAGTCATATTTAACATGTTTATAATAAGAAGAAAGAGATTTCTAATTGAGTAATTTAATAAATATAAGAGTCTATAGTACAAATACTTTGATATCGCTTGAAAGTATCATGATCCGTGATTGGTCAGCCCACTTCACCCACCATTGAACCAATGGCAACTGTTTCAGAGATCATCGCTGGAGTCTATGACTTATGTGAAACTAACAAATGCATACATATTACTGTTGAATCAATATATTTGTTTTAATTGAGTTTTTAAAAACTGTAACTATATTAAAGTTTCAGTTTTGATGAAATACTAAAGTAATAGTCTTTACCTGGTACATTCTTTTCAGAGGATTTTATTATTTTTCTCAAACAGTTTTGAGAAGATCCCGTCCCACATCTTTCTGTTAGTACGTCACAGGTGGTATTATATATAGAGAGGTGCAGTACTGATGAAAAACAATGTTTAGTTATAAAACATACGTGAAAAATTCCTATAATGAGTAATCTAAGTCTTTCAGACCAAAAACAATATGAATTTTATAGAAAAAATCCTTAAAAGTTAAAAAAACTATTGGAACAAAAATTGTTTATAATTTAACCTACATGATTTAAAACTAAGAAGCAATAGGCTTTTGCACACAGATAGTGTTAATGCATTCTATGAACAAATTACAAAGATTAGTTTTCAAGCAATTACTACAAAATGTTCAGAAATTTCAAAATTAGTCAATCTATGTTTGGAAACTAGGATGTGACCCTACCCCTCCGCATCATAGAAGGTCTCAAAAGGCTCAACTCTAGTCAATACTTCATCCTTAGGACGTCTTCTTGAACTCATCTCGTGTCTTCTCTGCCAAAGACTTCTGCTCTGGACTATGGTACAGGATCAGTGAACAGTACTGTTAATCATCAACAGTTGAGGTTTAAATAAAAATTAGTGCAAAAGATTAATATCAAATACAATGACTTAAAACATAAAATTACATTGATCAGAACCTATTTGTAATAGTCATGTATTACCATCAGAAAACTTCATAAAATTTATCAATCAATCTTGCCAACACTTTTATTAAATTTTTAAGGAATGCATTAAGTGACAATGTATTATAAATATGGATAATCTATCAGTTTTTAAAATGTTTTTTAATAAAATCTGTCGTCTAAATAACTAAAAAAACATAATTTAGGTCAGTTTTATTTCCTTAAATGTCCAAAAAATCTTTCTTCAAGTACACTTTTGAGGTTTCCTTAGGTGGAGCTTCCCCAAGCTGCCAGGCCATATCACAGGTGGGTTTTAAAAAGGTGAAATATGCTTTTTAACTGTGTTAGTGTTGCTAACCTGTTTTAGCATTATTTACACATGAAGAGCTTGAAGCACTCTTTTTAATCCAGGAATTTCCCATAATCCATCATTTTAATTTATATTTTATGTAAAATTAAACATCTTGACTTCTTAACATTTGTACGTTCAAAAATTAATTAATTTTAACAGATTTGACAGAAAATTTGAGTACAAATCTTCTTGAAGGAAACAGGATTTTTCCGTACATTTGCCATCGTTCAGTGAAACAAGAAATTAGTAACACTACGTTTCGAGATCTGCAATCTGATCTCTTCTTCAGGTAAAGAACTAACCTAATACATAGTTACAAACTAGGTTAAAAATAAAACAAATCTTACCAAAGCGTTATGGCACGCCTAAGTCAGGAATCACAACCACCATGTTGTTTGTCAACTTCACTAACTCTATAAACATGCACTTAATAAAAAACTATACACAACACTAATCATTAAAACTGAACTACGGAATACGGGTCACAATACGTCTTCATTTCGTCTACTAACCACCTACGACCTGACCAGAGGGCACTAGCCAAAAAAATTGCACACCATTGTTGGTCCGAAGACCATCATATGAATTGGGATGAAGCCAACATAATACATCGGGAACCACATTTCTTCAAAAGGAAATTAATTGAGACAACATACATTAAAATTGGCAGACCAACCAATCAGTCAACCATCAGTCGAGATTAGGCCGCTTTGGTTGCCAATTCTAAAAAAATGAACTAAAAGAGAAAACCAACAGTATCAAACGGATCAGATATATGTAATAAACCTATGCGGAGTCACAATATGCTTTTAAGAAGTTCATCTCGCATGAACCAATAATAACGAAAGGGCCCATTCCTGTCCCCGTTCCTTTTTATTTCCGCCATCTTGTTTTTTGGTCTGCCGTGACGATTACCATTGGCTAGTGCCCTCTGGTCAGTCGTAGGTGGTTAGTAGACGAATGAAGACGTATTGTGACCTGTATTCCGTAGTTCAGTTTTAATGATTAGTGTTGTGTATAGTTTTTTATTAAGTGCATGTTTATAGAGTTAGTGAAGTTGACAAACAACATGGTGGTTGTGATTCCTGACCTTACCAAGGCGTGCCACAACGCTTTGGTAAGATTTGTTTATTTTAACCTAGTTTGTAATTATGTATTAGGTTAGTTCTTTACCTGAAGAAGAGATCATATTGCAGATCTCGAAACGTAGAGTTACTAATTTCTTGTTTCACTGAACGTGGCAAATGTCCGGAAAAATCCTGTTTTCCCTCACAATCCTTCCTTCCATTGTCAAAAATAACCTTCAAACAAACAAATCTTCTTGTATACCAATCAAGTTGAAAATTGCCTCATCATAAAAATGCAGAACTAGTCATTTGAAAAACATCATTGCTTCCAATCTCTCCCCACCGAACAACGACACTAACCTGAGTTTTAGTTTTGAATGTCGGATCATGGTTTTTCCAGAACATATCCAACAACTCTTCGTAACTGACTATCTTCGGGTCAAAATCCACTTGTGTTATCTCCGTGTGGTCTTGGCTGGAACAGAAACAAATATGAGTGAATTCTTAATGAGGAATTTCTTCTTGAGTCACATTCTAATTCTTGTTAAATCAGAGAATAAAATGTAGCCCTTTCTGTGTAGTGGATGTAACTTGACTAACATCTACATTACTTGAACTGTGGTAGAGGCAAAGCACCACCAAGAGAATACCAGTGGAATACCACTGGTGAGAAGGTAGAGGGGGTATTCCACTAGACTAACTCTTTAAAAAACCCTCACCAACTTTCCTGTTTTTAAACTTTGCATTTATAAATATAATTGTAAATGATTTACAATTTACCATATTAAGTACATTTCTTTTTAATATATTACAATGGTAACAGTATAATCCATCACACATAGATTTAGAAACTGGTTTCAAGTATAGAACTTTTTTTAAATCTAAGATTTTTTCAACATAATAATTTAATACTGAATAAAAAAAAGTCTAATACCATGACTTTTAATAACTAAACAGTTTCGATTGTCCTTTAAGTCTTGACATATCAATTGATGATTACGACCTAACTGTAAGTTAAAAATATAACATTTTTAGAACTCTATATTGATAGCAATCTCGTCTGGGATAATCATGTTGTGAAAAATACATTCTGAGATCTTAGTTATTAGGAGAATGCGATTTCTGTGTAGCTTTTCTGTTCTTAAAATTATCTTTTATATCATTATATACAGTGCTATACTATATATGGAATTTGTTTATATAGAGAAACTACTATTAACAATTCTGGACAACATTTTTAATTTTACAAAAAAAAGGCCAGTACACTCTACAAAAGAAAATGTAATCAATTTACGCATGTAAGTAAATAAAAAAATGTATACTAGCTCACAAAAAATATATCATTAATCACTCAACTTGATTCACTCCAAGTGTATGAACATGAAACATGAATTTATTTTCTTTAAATGATTTTTTTGTCCTTATCTAAGGTATTTTTATTTCGTTTTTAATTAAATTTATAATTGAGGTAAACTATTGACAGATGACAACCGAAACTTAATGTATTTTATAAATAAACTACAAGTTATCTACAAAAAAAATATAAAACTCACAATGATATCATTAGTACCTTTTATTTTATGGAAAGTGAACCTTGGCTTTTGATAAGTAAATGTTAGCTTTGGCAGATGGAAGGTTTGTAAGCACATATAAAGAATGAACAACCACTAATTAAATAGTTCACAAAATAAAATAAATATGTAGCTTTGCATTAAGTTTCAAAGCTGAAAATAAAGAGCTAACTGTACAGAAAAGACTTTGAGTTTTAACTCATAAGAATTATGTTTTGCTTCAAACACCTTTACATCCATATTTTTTGGTAGTATAATTATTGGACATGTCTCATTTTAAAGATATTAATGCAAAACCCTAATATATTTTGTCTTCAAGTATTTCTTGCAAAGTATATAATTTGTGAAACATTCAAGGACTGAAGTAAGACACAGTTAGATTTTTTCTGAATAACCAATAAAAATATCAAAAAAACAAAAACTTGTTTGGATGCATAATAATTACATCTTTAAATTGAAACCCCAAACTATATGATATAAAATAAGAGCAGAGAATATTTTAAACTCAACATTTATCTTGGTGGGGTCAAAATTGAGATAGCCACCAGCACTGCCGGTTCTTAATAAACAGTCAGGTACTTTAAAGAATAAAATAAAATAAAATATAAAATGTCTGTATTAAAGAGGCACAGTTAGTAGGGGATATTAAGTCCTCTCTACCACTCAACTACATTTGATATACATAAAATTAACAACAATTGAATAAAAACTAATTAAAAGTTTACTATATCATATTTATAATAAAATGTAAACAAAAATATACATTTATTTGAAAATATAATTTTAAAAATTACATGTTAATAATTTTGTATACGTAAAAAACATGTCACTCACTGAAGGTATAGCTAGCTCTTGTACCAAATTTAACATTTTTATTTAGATCAGATTGTAAAATTGCCCCAACATCCTACTTTAATGCCAGTCATTTTACATGGAGGGATAAAAAAAGTTTCTACTTTTTCTATATTCAGAAAAGCTATCATAGTTTTAGATTTAACTTTAAAAAAATACTTCCAACCCCAAAATCAATTGCATCACCCTAAGCCAATTTAAGAGGGGCTGTAAAGAGAATGGAATCTGGATTCTAAAATCATTTGTTTCCAAGATTTCCTGACCCTGATTTTCAAAAAACAAAATTAATCTATATCAAATGTTTACGGACACCAAATGTGGTTAAAATTGAAATAAACACCTCAAATGGAAGAAACACTTTCTGAAAGTACCTCAACTTTACCCTCAATGACCCTTATAAAATATTCTTACATATCTACTTACATTTTTTTGTAGGTGGGGTTGGGAGCTTTGCCCCCTCCATACCCCACCCTGGTACGTAGGACCCCTGTTTTGCCCCCAAAGAGGGTCTCTACACCCCAGAAGCAGCCTAGCCCAAAAGTGGCCTTCTCAAAGGGAAACATCCACGTTGTGCAGTAAACTCATGATTCTCTGGAACAAGTTAACACCCGCTGAACTATCAATCAGTTACAAATTGTGTGGCGAACAGAGTTTTACTGATAAGCCTCCTCACATATAACACACTTAAGATATCTTATCACTTCTGTTTTTATCAACTTATTAGGTGACCATTTAACATCTCAAGAGTTTGACCGATAACTGTTTTGTACAATAACTGCTTGTTCATTTTATTAATTTCACCAACATTTTTATAAAACAACTATTTTCTTGTTCGTTCTATTATAAATAAACAAGTCATTATATTGTGATCAATATAATTTACTAATTATTTTGTTTGCTATTGTAAATCATATTTTTTTTTAATTTTACTTACTTTTAAATATATTATATGATGTTGTCCAAAATGGGAACCACACTCTTCCCTTTATATCAGAAGCAGAACACAAGCGACGGAAGTAGATGCATTTTAATTAAAGTTGTCTTTTTAAGCTCACCTAAGCAAGTATTTTCTTGATCGGGGTAAAAATCAAGTATTACTTATAGCATCAGAAACATCGCAGACCACAATAAATGCTTTTAAATCTAAGTTGGACTCCAAAACCCACATATGTTTTTATTTTCTTGGTCAGTGCAACAACATAAACTCAACTGTGGAACCATAATAAATTAGAGTGGAAGTGTAATTTAATCTGACATATCTGACTCTTTTGGACCACAATAACTTTTCAGTCATGCTTATAAGTACAATTATAAATATTTTCTTTATTAGGACATAAAAGCAAACTATCACTTGAAAAGTCTTAGACAGAAAGTAAATTAAGAGCCGAAAGTAGACATTTTTTAATCATAGTTGGTTTTAGTTGGTAATCTTGAACGGGCCACAAATCAAACCTTATTACGGTACTTGAGATAGAAAATTAATCTAAACAGACGGAAGTTGACACTTTTTTACCAAATTAGGTTTTTGAGACTTATATTAGTTGTAAGACAAAACATAAAATAGAACCAGTCAAAATTTTATTTACGCCTTGAATGTCTTAATCGTGGATATTAAATTAATCTGTACCTGATATGTCTACTTATGTTTAAAAAATGTAGGGCTCCATCATATTACATAATAAATGCTTTCACTAAGTCTTTGATTTTGAAAATTGCGTGTGAAACCGCGTCTGACTGCTAGTCAATTTATAAGTTATAAAATGTGTGCCATGTCTTTTTATTCCTGAACATGGTATTTTAATAATAGCTTTTTAACTCACTAGTGTGGAAAAAAAATTAGATAAGCATTTATACATAAATATTAAATATAAATTATAAACTTAATTTTCTACAGGCAGAAATTATATGAACTAAATTAATAATTACTGTTACAGTTGATAGAAGCACATTATTTCTGAAAACTTAATTATTGGTGAATATTAAAAATACAACATACCGTATTGTACTACAATCAAGTATTCCTCCACAACAGGTTTAGATTTTTAATAAACTATTGATGTGGAAACCCTTCCAGATAAAATGAGAATATTACTTTCAACCACAGTCGGCAATGTGAACTTGGCCTTGCAACTGAGATACTATCCTGTTTGTGCAGGGTATTGTTACATAACCCACCAACAAAAGCACAACCTGCAAGAGCCAGCTACTTTATCAATCCCTTGGCAATCACTTGTACCAACAGTTTCAGCTATCAGTTATTTTTGAATGCTGACTATGTGATAAACTTGCTGGATTTAATAGTCAATTCAGTGGAGAAGTTTTCTACCTATGCATAAATAATTGCCCTTTTTAACTTATTTAAAATGAAAAGAAAATAACCTTTTTGTGTTTCTAATAAACAATAAATAAAAGATTTATTTTCATGAACGTAAATTTGATATTAAAAGAGTGATTATGTGTTTGCTGTAGTAGAAGTACACTGCTTGGCCAGCCTATTGTTAATGAAATAAAAACTAAAAGTAAATTAGTGTATTTTGTAACATTTATTTTTGTACCTATGAAACAACCAAAGTGTAAAATAGCTTATGCATATCTATATAATGAATTCGAAGCGAAATTAGAAACTTCTAGAGATAAAACTATTATATTCAATACAGCTCTAAATAAATTGTGAAAGCCAGAAATTCT
Source organism: Homalodisca vitripennis (assembly GCF_021130785.1). Classification (NCBI taxonomy): domain Eukaryota; kingdom Metazoa; phylum Arthropoda; class Insecta; order Hemiptera; family Cicadellidae; genus Homalodisca; species Homalodisca vitripennis. Next base: position 15,572 of record NW_025783442.1, read on the forward strand.
GTAGATCAGACTACTCCTAAAACATACAAACTGGACAAGATAAAAACAATACAACCCAACACCAAAACCTAACCAGGATTTTGCAAAATTAAACAAAGTGCATTCAAAGACTAACAATACTCCAAATTTTTGTGCATATACACCAATTCCTTCACGTAAAATGTTTTCAGAAAAATCATTAGGCTCTGTATAAAATGCATCAATGGATAAAGTTGATTCCTGCATTGAGGAGAGAATATCTCTAAGTCTCTTATGGATAACAAGAGGGTGACTGAACTTGAGGGTGGAAACTTGAAGAACTGAGATTTTGGCTCATGAGACATACAGGATGCCAAAACTCTAATCCGATTTCTAATGTTCACTCAATAATAAAAAATTCAAAATATGTTGTTTAGCCTTAAATCTAATTAATTTGTTTCAAACAATAACTTATTGGAGTGCTAGTAAATTTTTATGTATTTATGTAGACAGTCAATTAGACTGAACAATCATATATAATTAGACTATGTTAAAACCAGACTTAGTCATGTTATAAATCTCATAAGTCATCTAACTAGTGTAATTCCAAACACCTTTGCAAATACATTCTACTTTGAAAATCTAAAAAACAATTGTAAGATATAGATTAGTTTTTTTTGAAATAACAGCTAAGGGTTAAAGAAATATTAATTTTACAAAAAAGGCTCAAGAAAAATTAATAGAGAGCACTGTAAACCTACTTTCAAGATTTTAAAAATACAAACAATAATAAATTTATGATTTAGTTAAGTATATTTTTAATTCTGATATTTAATATTTAATCACAATTTTTTTAGCTAAAACACACACAGTAAAAACAAGACTTCCATAAAGTTTTGCCGTTACCCAAAACTTTGAAGTCGTACTGAGATATCACTAAATCTTTATAATAAATTAGAGGCTAAAATCAATGAATTTAAAAATATTTAAAAAAAGTTATTTAAAAATAGATTTTATTTTTGGCTTTTATTAAACCCCTTTTATAATCTACAAGAATTTTTTTAAATAATGTAAATTTAAAATAAAAATGAATAGGTACTTTACAAACTTAACAAATAAAATTATATTAAGCAAAAGAGAAACGGTTTATTTTTAAAGTTATTTACTAAGAAATTTAAATAAGAAATTTCCTAGCTGCATAATTTCAAAGTTGATTGTTTTTATTGAGGATTGATTTTATTGCAGTATTTTATAAAGTTGTGTATATGAAGTGTGTTCTATGACGTCAAAACTAAGGCTCAATCATCCCAGTTTGAGGCATTCTAGATCGCCAAGACCAAGAGGGGCTTGTCAAGTGCAGTGAATTTCAAGGTTATGCTCACTGTGTTCTTTTATTTCAATGGCATAGTGCATCATGAATTCTTGTCACAAGATCAATACAGAGTACTACCTGCATGTTCAATGCCGTTTGTGTGAAGCAATCCGAAAAAAAAACACAATTCATGGCTTTTGCACCATGAAAATACACCTGCTCACACTTCATTGCTTATTTGTTAATTTTTTGCCAAAAGCAGTACTGTAACAATGTCTCAAGTCTCCTAATCTCCAGACATAGCTCTGTGCGACTTGTTTTTTATTTCCAAAAATGAAGAGAACCTCAAAGTGCCATTGTTTTTAAAAACATAGATGCCATTAAAAGTGCATCACTGAAAGAGCTAATGGCTATCCCAAAGATCGAGTTTGAGAAGTATTTCCAGGATTGGAAGAATAGTTTGACACAAGTGCATTTATATATAATGGGGACTATTTTGAAGGTAACAACATAATGTAGACAAACAGATAAATATTTTTCTCAAAACATGAAAATTCCCCTCATTTTTTGAACAAACCTTGTATTTCTTAATATATTAGTAAGTGTATGTACTTTGATCTAATGCTGTAGTATAAGAATGTTTTTATTATTGTTTTCTATTTCTCTAAAATAGTTAATGTTTAGGGGATCTTATATTAGTGTTGGATAATTTCCTGTATTATTGTATATTTTGATTGTGCACTGACTTGGTATAACAACTTTACTGTAACCCAAGAACGTAGCCAGAATAAAAATTTGGAGGGGGTCAAGACAACTAATATTTTTCCCATAGTGGACAGAAAGTAAGGCAAGTACAGTCAACCTCCTCATTTCCCATTTTATTCCTAAAAAGTTCTTGACCCATTTCAATGTTGAGAACGATCTTTCAGCAGTACACATCAGTAATACTGAATTATTTAAATAATAATAAATCGTTTACTAAAAAATTAATTGACAATTTAGGGGTCTGGACCCCTTGCTAGGCTACGTCCTTGCTGTAACCATGACTTTGTTAATGATTTATCAATATCTTTACAGCAATAAAAATATTATTATTATCATTAAATCTTTTGAGTGACAAGAAAATTGTCATTTGTTTATTGCTAAATACAAATTGATCTCATACTTAGGGTGTTAAACAATAAATATATTTTATGTTGTATCAGTTTCTTTATTTTAATCTCTATACACACTAAACCAAACCTAACTTTAAAAATAATTTATGGATTTTTAGAAATATCCAACTGGCTTTGTTCCAGAAGCAGATTTACAATGTCAGTAAGTTACACTGTTCTTTTATACTCTTTATTTCTTATTTCCTCATAAAACTTAATAGTATAATATATCAATGTTTTTCAATTATGATAAAATTTAAAAAATTATAAGTAATACATAAATGAACATATTGACAGCAATGAAGGTTCAGTTTTGTCAGCAACTGCTGAGGTTGACAGCCCAGCACAATTCCATCTGCCACCACTGACCTACCTCACTCACACAGCTGACCGCAATAAATATGTTACTACATACAATACTATAATATATACAGTACATCCTTACTTGTTAATTGGACATTAATACAATTCCCACAAATCACGACTATTGAATAATTAAATTAACTTTCCAACTCAAAATGCCCTTAAAAATTCTCTTACTTTCCTTAGTTTTGGGGTTAAACTTTCTGAGATAAATGCACTGGTCTCTGTAAAACGTAGTATTATGCTGGCTATCAGAACGTTACTAAAAAAACTTTTTTATGTGATAATACGGAAATAAACATATGGAATTAAAGCACTTGTAAATAAAATTGTAATGCTACCAAACCAATTACTCCCAGCTTCTCAGTCTACATTGCCTGTAAACTTCAATAAATTAACTATAGTTGAATTAAAGACAGAAGGGTATTGGGACGAGCTCGACCGAAGACAGCCGAACTGCCTCACGAATGCTCGCCCTACCGCTCCACCAATCACAGCCGAGCACTTTCCTTTTCCGACGGAGGCAGCGTTGTCACGTCTCCTCTGTTGTAGCTGTCATCCGGTAGGTATCAGCTGGGTGATGCGCAGTAGCAAACCGTGCTTCATTACGTTATTGGTTGTTGGTTATGTATGTTGTTTCGTGTGGTGTTATTGCGCTTCTGTTTGTTTCGTGGCCAAGTGTTTTAAACAGTCTTTTTCAAGACTAAACCTTATTTGAAAGACAAGTGTACGCACGTACTTTCCTAGTTTTACACTTTTGTGACAGACATTATTTAATTACTGTTAATTCCGTACCATGTCTCAGTGCACTTAAACAGTTGATAAAAAAAACGCGGTAGGGCTCGCACTCGCGTGATAAGTGTGCCTTACACCAAGGTTGGAGAAAAAAGGCGTTCCATTGCGAGGCCAATCCCGTGAGTTGGTTTGTCGAGTGAGAGACTACTTCCAGCGAGAGAAAATTAACAAAGGACCGATACTTCCAGTAGAAAAAGTTATCGAAAGAACTGCTGCGGACTTTGGAGATTTTGGAAAGGAGAAAATACAAAGTGAACAGAGTGGCTTGAAACTGAACACTCCTGATAAGAAATATTCGAGGTTTAAGCCTGTTACGGAGCTGGAACGCCTTTCAAAAAAGATGCCATCCGCCGCCATGTCTACGGATTCTTCGTTGAGAAGAGAGTATCCCACAGTAAGGAAGCTACAAGTAAGTCTTGCAGAAGCAGATCTTTTTCGTGGAAGCAAATCATCTGTTGCCATTATATTGAAGAGATTGGGTTTCAAACACAAGAAATTTGGTAGCCGTAAAAATATTAATGGAAAGAGGATTGCTTGGAGGTGCCAGATTTCTTAGAGAAATAAAAGATTTTAAATTTTGAGGAAATAGTTTGGCTTGATGAAACTTGGGTAAATTCTGGGCACTGTAAAAAAATTGGTTGGACTGATGATTCTGTTGAAGGTACGTTTCCTGTTCCCGTTGGAAAAGGGGGGAGGATAATTGTTGTTGCATGCTGGCAGCTCTGCTGGATTTATTCCTAACTGTGCATTACTTTTTACATCAAAGAAAACCAACGAGTATCATGAAGAGATGAACCACAAAGTATTTTCAAAAATGGTTTCAAGATGCTTTTAACTTCCAAAACCTAACGAGGCCCTCGCTCATTGTAATGGACAATGCAAAGTACCACTCAAAAGTAGTTGACAAACCACCTAACAGCAGTTCTAGAAAAGGATGAAATAATAGAGTGGTTAAATAATCATGACATACAGTATGAAAAGGCGATGTTAAAAGCTGAATTGTTAGAACTTATTCAAAGAAACAAACCTCAGACAAAATATGAAGTCGAACGAAATTGCAAAGAAACATGGGTCACCGAGTACTTCGTCTGCCACCAATCTACCACTGTCACTTCAATCCTATAGAATTAATCTGGGCTCAAGTAAAGGAATTATGTTGCAAGAAGCAACAGGAAATTTAATATAACTGAAATATTACAGTTGACGAAAGAGGGGTTGGAACGTGTAACAGAGTCTGATTGGAAGAAGGTAGTAGACCACACGAAGAATATAATCCTAGAATGCTTGGAAAAATGAAGGGTTGATGGAAGATTCCGTTGAGCAGATGGTAATAAACATCGGCAATGACAGCTCCAGTGAAGAGGATTCGGACAGTGACAGCAGTGACAATGAAGAGGAAGAACGCGGCAAGTAACGTGAGAGTGGTATTTTCCCTCTCTCCTCCGGTGGCAGAAAGAGTGTTGGACTTCAATGAACTGTAAAAAGCCGTATTGATTGATAGTTTGTAATGATTGGTAAATATTACACCTTACATGTTACTAATAAAATTTGTTAAATGCATTTTAATATGGCACTACTTATTTCCTGGTTTAAACTGTGCAGCAAAAGTCAGTTGGCTTTTTTGTATATGTACTGTTTTAGTATTTTAATTTACTCAGAAATAAAAGTAATTTCCAAAGAGGTTTTAGCCGATTATAAAATTGGGCGCTATTGAAAAATAAATGAAAAAAATTATAAGACAAATAAAAAATAATCGACTCACTAAATCTTACATTTTGTAAATAAATCCACGTTTTCTGTATATCAAATTGATTTCCTAAATTGAATGATAAGAAAATAAAAAAAACATCCTTCATCACAAATCTGTGGTTTAAAGTTAGTAACATTTTAGTAATAAATTAAAAATATAACAAGTTTCGAAATATTTTTACAGATTTTTTGTAAAGTAATTAGATTACATTAAGTTTGATCGATAAAAGTCACACTGAAGGAAATTTCATATCATAGTCGGATTGACGCCCTAGTCGCAAATTTTGCATTTTGGTCACTCTAGCAATTTAAGTTTAGACTCAACAATTAACAATTATTATACTATAACGGTTTTAACAGGATACCTTTTATTGGTTAAAAATACTATCCTAAACGAGCTTTATCAGGTTCAAACTACAGTATCTTTATTTGTTTTTAAGTTGATTTTTTACCGCGGCACAGTGGTCATTTTCAACGGATTTGCTAAAGCCGTGTCCACACTATGCCGCGGCTGTCCCTCAGGGGCGGTCTTACTTTCAAGGCCGTACGGGTAATGGCGACCCCGAGGTACCCTAGCTAATGCTCCAGATCCCTTCTCTTCTTGTTCTGGAGGCCTATGGCTGGCACACTTTTCTATGTGTCAGCCTATCTCTCTTCTTCACCTCTCTTCTATCTGAGGTAAAGTTCCTCAACTCTTCGATCTAGTTTCCCTTTCATTTCTCCCACTAGGGGCCAAGCCACGGTGGAACAGCGTAGGCCAGGGCTGAATGGCTGGTGGCAAACCAGTCTTTACTATGCGGACTCTGGACACCGGCGACCCTCCAGTTTAAAAGCAGCTTACCCAGGCATGCGGGGCTCTGTCTGGGTGGACCTTCCATTCCCTAGCTTCTCGTGGGAACAACATGGAAAAAAACAAACACAAAAATCAAAACAAACCAACACCTTGAAACAGTTCCTGAAGCTGTTTCAAACCTACCTCTTCCTGCTGAGGTAGCTCCTGAAGCTACCTCGCACATACCACCACCTGGCAACACAACTCAAGAGGTTGTTATGCCAACATCCCTACCTTCTCCTCAACAAAGTGCCTTAGGAACACAGGAGGTTCCATTGCACACTGAAGCTCCCATACATGGCAAGGCTTTATCTGAGGAAGGCAGCACAAGCGCTGAGGAAGCAAAATCCCTTCAAGATATAGAAGATCAGCTCCTCAACAGCCCAAGCACTCCCAAAGTCTACAGGTACGCTGGATGATGCCACAGAGCAACTCGGCAACCTTAGAATGAAGAGGCCCAATCTCACCACTGCTCAAAAGAAGAGAAGCACTAAAGGCTAAACTTTCTCGAAAAGGGTGAAGCTTTTGACCCTTCCAAGTGGAGGAGGGGGAAAAAGAAGAGGAAAAAGAATCAAGAACGGCAGGAGGTCTCAACTCCGGGCCCAACTGCGGGTGCCAAGGCGGGGGTGGGGTCGGGCCAAGCGCCCCAGAGGCACTTTGGTCACCCCGCCCTCCGCGGAGAGGGACCCGCAAAGAAGGCTAGGAGGGAAACCCAAAAACCCGAAGCCCACGATCCCGAGGCCTCTGGTAGCCTCTGGTAGCACACCCAAGGCTACCTACAGAGAGGTCGCAGCAATCAAAATGGCCATAGCCCTCGAAGGCTACCCGGAAGCGAAGCTAAGTGCAGAGCAAGGAGAGAAGCCATCGAGGACGCAATTATGGAAGAAAATCCAACCCCTGGAGGATGGTTCCGTTCCATCGTTTGCGGGCACCTACCTAGAGAAAGGTGTTTTTAATTGCTTCCTGCATCAACGAACACACCAAACGTTGGCTGGAAGAAGTTATTCAAAGGATAAAACCTCTGGGAGATGACATCTCTCTGAGAGTGGGACTGCGTAAGGACATCTTGAGGTCCACTAGGGTGTTTTTTCAGAGCTCACCCGAAGCTTCTGAAGAAGACACCTGAAAAGGTACTTGTGAGATGTTTAATAAGCAGAACCCCAACCTGAATGTAAACGAGTGGAAAATCCTTCCATCCAAGCCAGACCCGAAAGGTTACGGATTCGTCTGCTTCCTGGACGAGGTCTGCTACAAGGCTGTGAAGGGCTTCCAACTGTAGAGCCAACTTAGGACTCTGGCAGGTCTCAATTGTCTCCTCGACAGTCAAGGACAATTGCCACGAGTTCTACAAATCAACCTCCAGCACAGTAGAGCTGCCTCGGCAGCCTTCTGCCAGTTCTTCCTCCAAGAGGGATTTTGATCTGGCATTGATACAAGAACCATGGCTTCACCAAGGGAGAGTGGCGGGCCTAAATGAAACCAAAGGTAAGTTAATTTACTGCACCTCTCTAAGGAATGTCAGAACCTGCATCCTGTTGAGGAGAGGCTTGGATTTTCTAACCCTCAACGAATTCTGCTCCAGAGATCTTACTGTGGGCACACTGACCTGGAAGAATGGAGGCACAGTGCAGAGCACAATTTGTAGGCTCCGTATACCTGCCATATGATGCCAGGGAACTCCCTCCATCAAGAGAACCTAGAGCTCCTGGTGGAAGAAGCACAAGCCAGACGTCAACAACTTCTTCTAGGTTGTGACGCCAACGCCCATCACTCTGCTGGATGGGGCAGCACAAACACTAACCCCAGAGGTGAGGCACTTTTACAATTTCTTCTAAGTAGGGACCTATTTATATGTAATAAAAGGTAACCGCCCTACGTTCGGCAACACGAATTAGACAAGAAGTTATTGACATAACAATCTGCACACAAGGTATACTTGGAATGGTTGATAAGTGGCACGTAAGCGAAGAGGCCTCATTATCGGATCACAGGTATATCCGCTTTAACCTGCAAGATGAGGCTGCAGAGGTCCTCTATCGCTATCGCAATCCCAGGAGGACTGACTGGTTGGGATATAAGTCTGACCCTTCAGTTCACAGTTGGGATCGGTAGGCGGAAGGGTGCGATGCTTCACAGACATAGATCAGATTAAGCTTCTGACCTGCAGAATGCTATAATCAATAGCTTCCACGACAATTGCCCATTGCGACGGGGGAAGAGTCGAACCAATACTAAGTGGTGGACTGCGGACCTCGCTCGCAAAAGGGCTAATGTCAGGAAGCTGTACAATCAATGCCAAAAGGAGCCGTATCTGGGAGTCCTATCATAGAGCTCTTACAGAATACAGCCTAGCGATTAAAAAAGCAAAACAAAGTTTCCCTGGAGGCAGTTTACACAGAAGGTAAATGAGTTAAGCGCGGCAGCTAGACTGCAACGCTTACTAGCCTCAAGTCCCCAACCGGTCACTTGGGATCTTTAAGGTCCCAGGGAGGTCAACACACTTCCGGGTCTTAGTGATAGCCTCAAACTTCTCCTTGAGACTCACATTTCCCTGACTGTATCTTTGAGAATGACGACACTGGAACGTCTGGTAACCGCGAGGCAGGCTCACGGCCAAGAGCTTGTCGTGGTAGCTGGGCCATTGCCAGAAGGATTGTCACTCTCTCTCTCTAAAGCCAAATGGGCAATTTCTAAATTTGCCCCCTTTCAAATCTGCAGGAGGGGATGGAATCTTTCCGGCCCTGCTTCAACAAGGGCCGGAGAATCTCCTTACCCTTCTATGTGAACTATTCAGGGCGAGCCTTAGCCTATGGGTACATACCACAAGTCTGGCGTCTCAACAGGGTGGTCTTCATCCCTTAAAAAAGGGAGAGCGGACTACTCTGTCCCTAAATCTTTTCGTCCCATCAGTTTATCTTCGTTTCTACTGAAAACATTAGAAAAGACTGGTTGGAGAGGGCACCTGAGAAAGGGAGTTCTCTCAGACACTCCCCTTCATCGCAACCAACATGCATACCAGCAAGGCAAATCCTGTGAATCAGCACTGCACCAACTAGTCAGTAGGATTGAGGATAGCCTGTCCGCCAAGGAATTGGCATTGTGCACCTTCATAGACATTGAAGGAGCTTTCGACAATGCCAAATTCACTGCAATGGTAAGTGGAGCACAGCGACGTGGCCTCGAGCCCAGCTCTGTGCCGGTGGCTTAGGGCCATGCTGTGCTCCAGACGGATCAGGGCCGATCTTTAATGAAGTATCGCTGTGTGATCGCACCCACAAGGGGATGTCCTCAAGGAGGCATCCTGTCACCTCTACTGTGGAACCTAGTAGTAGATGGTCTACTTGAGGACCTTACTAACAACGGAATCTATGTCCAAGGATATGCAGACGACATAGTCCTTATGGTACAGGGAAAAATATACAAATGTTGTTGTTGATATCATGAATACCAACCTTCAACATGTACACAACTGGTGTCAGGGAGAGGGACTGAAAGTAAATCCCTCTAAAGACAGTAGTTGTACCATTCACTAGGAAAAAGAACCTAGAGTCTCTTTCTAGGCTGAAACTCGCATCCACTCAGCTGTGGAGTGGTCAAAGACAGTCAAATATTTAGGACTGACTCTAGATCATAAGCTTACGTGGAATGATCATCTTAATAATATCCTGCACAAAGCAAAGTGGGCGCTCATGACGTCCAGGAGACTTGCAGGATTCTCATGGGGCGTAAAACCCCACATAGCACTATGGCTTTACAAAGCAGTTGGTAAGGCCTCAAATCACTTATGGTTTCATTAGTCTGGTGGAGCAAAGGTGAATCAGGTAACTGCCAAAGCCAAGCTTGAAAGCTTACAAAGGCTTGGCACAATCTTTGTAACCGGAGCATTCAGGAGCAGTCCCTCAGCGACCCTCGAGGTGGCTTTAGGACTTCTACCTCTTGAGTGTCCATATAAAAGCTGAAGCGCGTAAGTCAGCTTATCGGCTGATGGTTGCTGGCGTGTGGAGGAATGGCGCGTCTAACGCGAGCCATGGCGCCATCACTGAAGCTGTAAACCCAAGCGCTATTCTCGAAATGGTCTCCGACACAATGAGAACGGAGTTCGTATTCAATAAGCCATTCTCTGTTTGACTTCTACTCCAGAGATGAGTGGAAATCGCAAGATAACATCCCAACAATAAGAAAGAGCTTTGTCTGGTACACGGATGGCTCGCTTATTAAGGGTAGAACTGGATATGGAGTGTTTAGTCAATCCCCTAGAACTGCCCATTAGCGGCAGTTTGGGTCGGAACTGCTCCATATTTCAAGCCGAAATCTATGGTATCCTAGCCTGTGCCAACCTAGGCCTCACCAGAAGGTACCAGGGAATGAACATCTGTATAATGTCAGACAGTCAGGCAGCTCTTAAAGCTCTTGACTCCAACAGCATTTCATCCAGGGCTTGTGTGGGAGTGCTTTAACACTCTCTGCAAGCTTGGATCACGCAACTGTGTGCGTCTTGGTTGGGTACCCGGGCCCACACAGGCATAGGTGGCAACGAATGCGCCGACAGGCTTGCCAAAAGCGTGAGCAAGCATGCCATACACCGGTCCAGAAACCGAGTTGTGGTATAAGCAAGTCAGCCGCTTACCAAAGTATAAACAAATGGTCCAGGAAGACACACCGCGTGCGGTGGCAGAGTCACCAAGGACAAGCACTCGGCAAAAGAACTGCTTGCCGATTCTAGCTCCGGAATTCACCAGATGGCTGATGGGGCTGGGCAGGGATCGGGTTACAGCAAGTGATTGCCTTGATCACTGGACACGGCCACTTCAGGAAACACCTAAACACTCTAGGTTTACGAAATGAGGCCTCGGAGTGTAGACTCTGCAATAAGTCTGAAGAGAACTGCAAAACACATAATACTGGACTGTGAGAGACTGGGAGCAAGGAGAAGGGCTCTTTTCGGTGACAAACAACCAGGCGACGAACCAGATGCTAGTATCGGGGAAAAGCTTCTTAGCCTAATTAAGGGCACGAAGATAGGCTTACCCCTCTAACATCAAAGGGGCACACAATAAGCTCAGGTTGATGTGTGAGGATCTATGAATCCACCCCAATATCCCAAAGAAAAAAAAAAAAAAAAAAAAAAAAAAAAAATGCCCGCGGCTGGCTTTTGGCAATGCCGCGTTGGCAAAGCCAACGCGGCAAACCTAGATTTTGGCTTGTCGTCTACACGTGAGTTGGCATTCAGTCGCAAAATGTCTGACGAGGAGGATGTACTAGTTGCTTTAGGCGCGTTTTGTAATTATCAATCACGAAAAATTGCGTAAACGACGGTTTTGGGTGCGTCCAAGCCTTCAAAGTAGAAGAAAATACGGAAACTAGTGAGTTGATGAAGGATTTGGTATTGGATGATGAAGACGAATTAAATCTCGAGTACAGATATGGATGTGGTTTTCAAAAACTTTTTTCGAATGAAAAGTAGTGACTTTGAAGATCTTCTCAAATAAGATAGCTCGTATCATCCAGAAACGAGACACGTCCTTCAGAAGTGCTATTCCTCCACATGAACGCCTTGCAGTTACTCTGCGGTTTTTGGCAACGGGAGACTCTTACCACTCGTTAAGTTACACATTCAAGATTTCAAAGCAAATAATATCAACCATCATCCCGACTGTTTGTGAAGCAATTGTCAGTGTATTACAGGATTACATCAAAGGTAAGAAAAAATTGTATATTAGAAAAAACCTTTATTTGGTAGACATGCTGTTCTCAAGTTCCGAACAAAACACTCTCCATTACAAATGAAACCCTTATTTACTTAGTTAAAATGAGTATTAAGTTAATTACAATAAACAAAAATGAACAAAAGTCTTAACTCAAATTTGAATTTTGAAGAGATGAGAGTGTAAAAGATTCTCTTTTTATTTAAATTTGTTAAAAAATACTTATTACAGGTTCATCAAATATATTGTCGATAGAGTCATTGGATCTCGTGATGTGGTTTGATAGCGAGGAGCTTATGACCTGAATCTGGAGAGTTTTTGCCTGTGTGATTCCGTGAAAAAGACAAGCTGCATCAACTACATGGGTTATGGATTTGGGTAACAAGCTAGGTGGGCATCCGGAGACCAGAAATTCGGTTATTGTTGTACGTAGTTCGGTTGTTGTGGTAGAAATGGCTGTGAGTAACTTCCCGCCGATTGGCGTTGCCATTAGGTCGTACTTGCCCATTTCTGCTTCAAACAGAAATATTCTACATAATAACGGTGTGTTTTTGGAGCAATTTTCATGAAGCATTTGGATGTATGGGAGAGGGCTTCTTTAATACCGCCAGTCCCTACCTTGCTCTCCAAAAGATGTTTGAACTGATTCGCATACCTTTATGCCTTGACTCTTGGATACGTTCTTCATAATTGACAGAGCTTTTCATTCTGTAGCTGTATTGTTCTTTATATTTATTCATATTTGTGGGCCCTCCGTGCCTGGCCGTATCGAGACTTGTTTGCCCTTTGGCACAAACTTACACACGTTTTCGAGGCGTTTCTCCACTTGGTTCCAGCGAACTTGTGTCCTGGTTGACAGTTTTGCCGATTGGTTTTTGGCAGTATCTCCATCTTTATTTGTATGCTCGTCCTAAAAAAAAGGAAAAGATTAAATGATTAGGATAATGAATATTGCTATATTGTTGTTCATTTTGTTTCAGAATGCCAAAAACAGAAAGCAGAGTGGAAAGTTATTTCAAAAGGAGTTCAATGATTAAGTGGAATTTCCCAAACTGTGTGGGGGCCTTTGATGGGAAAGCATATTGAGTTGCAAGCAACCTATCCATAGTTGGGCACAGGAATAATATTGTCAACTACAAGTGGGTTTTTCAGTATTAGTATCCTAGTTTGCGGTTGTGTAGAGATGCGCACTACAACTTTATCTATCGCAAGTGTTGGTTTTGTTCAAGGAAGGAATATCAGACGGAGTGTGTGTTTAGTCACACAATCATTCCAGAGATTGTCTGAGGAACAACACAATGCATCTCCTCTCCTTTCCCCTACCCCTTTTCCCTCTTCCTGGAAGAACAGATAAAAACACCGTATGGTTTTTAGCTGGCCGATAGATGGCTTTTCCTTTATCGAATGCACAGTCATGAAACCCATATCCAGTGTATTCAAAAAAATAAAGGACTCTAAAAGAAAGAGTGTTCAACTATCGGTTAAGTATAGAGCACGTAGAGTTATTCTGAGAATGCATTCGGGACTCATAATATCCTCTTGATGTTAACCGCCATACTACAAATGGACCTATGCTATTAAAACCAGAATGGGCTACGCCTGGTGGTGATTGGCAGTACTTTTATCTGCACAACTACTTGAGAGAAAAGTTAATATCCAAATCAGTGTACAACCCCGTGGGAGGAACATTACGACTTCTGAGTGGCCGTCAACTACAGGTATGAGATCATATCCAGGTAACATTGAGAGACCATATCCCCTTCAATATCAATGACTTTGGTCCAACAATCCTTCCTTCGAACTTCAAGAAGAAGCACTGAGAATCCCGAGGGCCACAAGCCACTAGAAAAGAATTTGCAGAGACTTTCTTCGCTTCCCCCCGGCTGGAAAAATTATCCTTTCAACAATGACAAAATAATTAGCCTCTAAACTATGTAATAATGTGTTAGTGTTATGTAACGTAAAAATATAATTTACTAATACTTACTGTAGTCAATATATAATTTACCTGCGTGATTTGTGGTCCGTCGTTTCGTTAGGGGTAT